>NC_135497.1:412145518-412333018 GCF_052857255.1 Amblyomma americanum
ATGTTGGCGCATCTTGCTGACGCATCAGTTATTTGGGGTGAGACTTTTTCTTGAGTTGCTCGCGTCACATTTTAGTTACAAGCATGTCAAACATTTTCGAACAAACATTTTTAAAAATGAGAAACTGTAAGATACTGTTACGGAAATATTGAGGGTAATGGTTCATTCTTCTTATATGTAACTAAATCTCCACTTTAAAGTGTTTCCAACGATCCCATCGAACATTTAAGGCTGCCACATACACCCAAGGGGGAACGCATTTGACGATATTAAAAACGTTAATAGCAAAAAAAATGCGAGACTGCCGTCAGGTGATCTACGGATATATTGATTTTTATACTGAAATCTTGCATTATACGAAAATATTGCGTTCGTAAACTGTTTCCCACTCAAAAATGCTTTTGTCCAGAATTGCTGGGTATGCTTGCCGATGAGCGTAGTCTGTGCATATTACAGTAGCCAGTGAACTTTCATTAGTAGCGGCGAATTTCACCACGCTGCTACGCGAGAAGCCCGTGCAATTATTAATTTTGTTCACCGAAGCGAAAAATCGAAGCCAGTGCGTGCGCACACCCTGTTGGAGAAGCGAGCGCCGGGTGCTAATGTCCAGGTGTCGTGCTAATTTTCATTAATGTGAAGCATGATACTGAACGCTGGAAGCCGAGATACACGGACGACGGCACTCGAAGGGAGAAATGTGGACGTGTGTACATCTAAAAAATGGAAACTGATAAGTGGAATCTCTGCACAGAAAGTTACAGCAATACTAAAAGGGGAAAGAACGAGCAATTCCAAAATACGATTCGAACAAGGTACTCTCCAGACCAATAGCCCTTCATCTTGCCCTCGCGCCCCCTCATCAGATTTGTTTTCACTTTTGTACCGGAAACACGCTTTTTGACAAAATAAGATGGTACTATCAACGCACTGTATGTGTTGTCGCGCTTTGTTACCTAATCCGCAACGGTAACGAGGGTCTCGATCTTTCTCCTGCCATAGAGCCCTCCTGCGTCACAAGCGAGTCCAGGAGACGTTCAGGACAGTGCTCGCAGCGTAAAAAAAAAAGAAGTTTTTGAGCCTTGTGCACTGCGTTATACACATTACGGGGCTACATGGCTGCCCTTCCCGCTGAGTCACCGCAGTTACCCTGGTGAACTGGAAATGAAGAGGAAAAATGCAGCAGATAGCAACATAAAGGGCATCTGAAGAGAGCCATACGAAACATTTCGTGCTTAACACAGCATACGCGAAGTGTATACAAACACACTATGCAAGTGAGCGTAGGTTAGTACATGTGTTACGTAAATTACTGAAGTGGTGTCCCTGTGGTAGATAATTCGTCTCGCTTTCGGGAGGTGCTGGGTTCGATCCCCAATGCCGCGGGGTATCCACTGGTTTTCTATAGTGGGTGCAAGGTTTCCCCCAGCGTTGTGCTTGGCTTTTCTGGGGTGAAATGCTTGGGAAAAGGATGCAGGACCAAACCATTGCCTTGGCATGTTAGTGATTCGTTTTGCCGTCAAACAACTTAAATCCGCTCCGTTCGTGAAAGCCCACTCGTAGCCCTTTTTTCGGAGTGCCTGTTCAAGCCCACAGAGGCAGGATTTTAAGGCGCAGACTCCTTTTGCAAGCCGGGCACCAAGCAGGGCGGTGGGTTGCGCCTGTTTGAGAAAGCCAGCGGCAGTCGAACCCATCCGCTGGCCCTCTCAGATTCCAGAACGAACACTATTCGCAAATATATGAGCCAGTATATACTCGGACATAATGCTGCATGCGAAAACGAGTACAGTGACAAGAACCTCCCAGATACCATAGGACACGCTAAGAAAGGCAGCGGGAGGGCTTCTAGCTGGCGAAGATTGTCGAGCCAGTGTCGCATTCGTGTGCCTTGTCGGAGACCTGCGTGCTCCACTGTAAAGTTCGTGCGTAGACTCCAACGGTACATTTTAAGTGCATATACATTTAAATAAAGACTAATAACAAAGGTAAGTTCAGCAGCTCTCTGGCATCATGGCTGTTGAACGAGAACGGGGACGGCTCTGAGCATGGCGCGCTTAAGTCCCCCAAAGAGGTTCAATTCTTGCTCCAGAAGCTAATGTTCTTTTTTTTTTTGCGAAAGCTGAGCATAAAACTTACAGTTGATCAGTGAAGGTTGCAGAACAAAAACTTGTCCCATTGCAGAATATTGAATGGGTGAGAGAACTGAGAAACATTCTCTCTTTTTTTCTTTATTATGTAGACGTATGTATCTGATACTAGCATAGACAGTGGCGGTAGAAAAAAAAAACGCGCGCCAAATACAGAAAGCCCCGGTTTCAAGAGCGCCTGGTTTCACAGGCTGCACTCGACAGAGCATGAACACAGGTTTTTTGGAGGCCGCTTGAATTCATGTAGCCACAGTGGCGGCCTGCGACACCCTCCCCCTTTTCCCCAAACTCCCCCAGCGATTGCGACCTCGATCTATACTCATGCGCTTTATGAGCTTGACTTTGCTAACTTCTAACATATTAAGAGCAAATAGCCGAGCACTACAAGAACATCAGAGAAAACCGCACAATCTTTCCCTCAGCCACAGACGTCACTCAACTCGGAACAAGCGCGTACCCTCCGCAAAGTTGAGACTAATACCCCTGTCACACGGGACGTTGAATGTCATTCGCAGCGAATGACATTACGTTTGAATGGCGTTTTTTTCGCTGCTACACGGGCACAGTCAATGACATTCACAGCTAACGACATTCGCCCATTGAATGAGTTTCCAGAACTCATGCAAGCGCGACCTGTGTAATCTCGACGACAGCGGCTTGGCGAAAAATTACAAAACTGATTAGTGAGAACAAAACGTATTCAAAGAAAACTTTATTTTAATTGCTGCAATGAACTTTTGAATCATTTTTTGATGTAAAATAAGGTATTTGAAGCGATTTGCGCAACTACACTCTTGTTCCCAGTCGCCGCCAGTTACTGTAGAGACGGCCGCGTTTGTTTACAAACCGTCCTCCATCTTGCCTGAGTAGCTTGGTCGTCACTCCATTTGCCTTCAGTCAATGAAAAACAACTCTGCAGCTTCGCCAGCCCAGCAGAAGGCGTGTGAACAAACAATGTTCGCTTGCACTGTTGCTCATCAGCGACTGTCAAGAATTCGGCACCAATTTCGCAGCCCTCCATAGTGCCAACAGCGGGAGGAAGTGCGGGCGGCATGTACGGGAGGGATCGTGAGCGGCTTTGAGCCTGTCTTGCTTTGGATATTTCAGTGGATTGCTTGTTGAGTATTGCTGCCGCAAGGCGTTGCAAAAAATTTTTAAAGAGTCTATTGATGTATAACAGTGTGATACTAGCAATAAACATAAAATATGTGTATGAAAAACATGATTTGTAACGTTCTGCTGTCATAGCAGTTAGCCGATGGACATCGCCATCATTTGCAAATGCCGTTTTGTGTACCCGTGTAGAACGGGAACGCCAGCAGGCAATGACATTCGTTGTGAATGTCATTCGCTGCGAATGACATTCAACGTCCCATGTGACAGGGGTATAAGATTCGGCTGATCCCACTAAAGTATAGTCAAGGGTTCGACGAAAGTTCGCCTGGTCAGGCATTAGTAGAAGCAAAAGGTTAGTCACTAACCAAGTCAAAGTAAAAACAAATTGACGTTTCGGAACCCGTACGGGTTCCTTCTTCACACTGAGGCTAAAATGGCAGTGGTCGAAACTTAAATACGCAGAAAATGACATGCATGTACACGGGTAGCATCGTCCCTTCCTTCCGGTTCATGGTATCAGGTGTCGTCTGGATGAATGATGACTCAAGCAAAAGCCGTGCCGTCAGGTTTCGCTCTTTGGAAAGAATTGAGGCGTTGTCCGAGGCGATATCATGCGTTTTTTCGTGCACGTGCTCGGCAATCTCATTGGAAGCCACTTTATGGTTATCAACATCGCGCTGATGCTCTTTCAATCTTCTGGGGAATTTTCCCGTTTCGCCTATGCAAATCTGGTTACAAATACCCGCACGGGATTCGGTCGACAACGCCGGGAAAGCGGTTATCTGGCAGGGGTTCCTTGACATTCACCAGCATATTTCTAAGTTTGCTGGAAGGCACGTGTCCGATGCGTAGGTTATAGTTCGCGAAAATACGGGATAAAGCTTCGCTTATACCCCGTACATACGGAATTCCAGCAGTGGTGGTGAAAACCTTACGACTGCAAAATATGTTTTTTGATCCTTTTCACAAAATGGTCGGGATAGCCGTTAGACGAAAGTTCTTCAAATGATACGCACGCACACATGCGCGCACGCACCCACACGCACACACACACATGCGCGCGCACACGCACACACAAACACGCACACACACACATGCTCGCGCACACGCAAACACGCGCGCGCACACGCACACACGCGCACACACGCACACACACAGCGTCTGTGTGGGTGTGTCGCCTGTCACGTCCATGTCTTTGCGCTATAAAAACTGATGAAGAACAGAACGAGTCGCTTAAGCTCCGCCTTAAGGGTAAGACAAGATAGCGTTTATGGGTTAATGTCCATTCATATAAATGGTCATTGTCTACTTTACATTCATGCATACCTGGGAATCCTCATACCACCCCTGACACAGTGGTGCAGCGGTTAAACAAAGCGCTACTGCCCTGCGAAGTCCGGTGCGCTGCTCAAGCAACCTCTCGCGATAAATTATTAATTTAAGCGTCATCTGCCATGGTCGTCAGTTTACTCGCAATCGGGCGGCCAGGCCGTGATGACGCCACAAGGTCACGTGACCTAGGTGGCCCCACCTAGGTCACTTCTACGGGATTTTTCGCCCGCAACGCCGACGACGCCGCCGGATTTTGTGCAGAAGGGGGAGCTTAACACTATCGCATTGAAATTATCCTCCTAGAATTAGGCTATCTGACTACATACGAGCATTCGTTTTCTCGTTCTGCAGTGTTATCGGACCATCTCCTCCCCTGCCCCCTCTCCCGAATACCCTGATGAGAGGACGTTTGGGGGTATTTTTAACAAATAAACGAATAAATGCGCCCCCCCCCCCCCCCCCCCCCCCCCCCCCCCCCTCCGTGTTCTCTATCCCATCCGCTTCATCTCCGGCTGTCGGGGAACAGTGCTTGAGAGAGTAAGGCACGCCGGTCGGGCCGAAAGAAACACCCGTATAAAAGTGGCCGGGGGCTGTCCACGCTCCTCGCTAGGCAGTAGGCCCCATATGATCGGACAGGTCCTTTCATTAGGCTCAATAGCCGACTAATCGGAAGTGGCTTCTGGTGCTTGGCCATTGTTACGCCGCGATTTTCCCACGATTGCGCGCCTCGCCGTGTCCGCGTACATATACTGAGTCGCAGGATGGACACGCGTGAGCGCTGCGCCGCACGAAGGTATAGACAACGAGAACGACTGACCACTCGAAACGTCTTGCGCCGGTGTAGGGTACCTTCTCCGCATTGTGCAGTCAAGAGTGGGCATCCCGGCTGCTGCTATGAAAAAGGAGAAAGAATAGGGAGAGAGGCGGTCAATTCTCTTTAGGTGAAGCATGCGGCCACTGAAAAAGCAGCATGTACAAAAGTGAGCAGTTGACGCAGCTCTAACGACAGCCTATGTGTGCATGCTGCATGACGAACAAACTGGACTGAAATAACTTCGTAGTACTCATCAGGCCGTATATGCTGCTCAACTGGTTTCGGCACAGGAATTTGGTGGCGTACTTCCCTCATCGTATATAAAACCGAGTTTAAAGGAAAACAGTTCCCGTGTTCATGTTGCCGATGACGGCAAATATATTTCCTGGTTATACAAAAAGAGTTTTATAGTTGCCGAATGAATGTGAAAAGGAATGCCCTGTGTCGGTTTTATTCGCACCTGCAACCAAGATGGCGTGTGGAAGTCCGCTTCACGGTCATTTTCACGTGCCAGAGTGCGGTAGTGTCAACTTAAGTGACATGAAAGAGCACTTAAAATGATGATTACAGGTAGGAAAAGGTTGATGAAAGCTTTCACGAAAGCTTCTAGAGAATATTTTTTTAATATAACCGCTACTTTACTCACCGATATTCGCAAGACTTAATGCGCAAGCTTCATCTTCGAGAAAAAAGGAGTTGTACCATTACAAAAATTTGCCGCTCTTGAGTGGTGACATGTACCTACGATTATTTTGTGGCCACACCTTTATTCACATAGGACTCTGAAACAGCGCACTTTGCTTTTGTAAAAGAGCAGACTTTCCATATATGACCAGTGAATTCCTGAATGCAAGGCTGCGTATAGAGATTCGCACACACACAAAAAAATAGGCGCGGTGGGGGGAGTGATCGAAAGAAGGAAGCCGCGTGGCCCTGACGCACACTTTCGCGAAATGTGTTCGCAGTGCGCGGAGAGAGCAGCGAGAAACAAACGTGTACATTCCGTGGGGCGTGCACCACGGCTTGGCGAAGGAAGAATCGGTTTTCGCCGCATGCCATGTCCACTCCACAGGGTCCGGTGCCGTCCCCCTGAGAAAGGGGCAAGACGAGAAGAGGCGCCGGTGTCGCGGCGATCGACCCTAATAGCAGCGTTGGACAACGGGCGGGCGGAGATGCAGAGTTGGCAGTGTCCGCGCACCGCCGACGTTCTTGGGAACGCCGCCGAAGACAATCTCCGCCGCCGCTGCCGAAGAGCCGGCTTCTGTCCGTGCCCGCCTAATCGCGTTACAGAAGCCTATACTCTTACGCAGTCGGCTACACACTTGGCTATCAAACGCGCCTGTCTCGCTTGGAAGCCTCCTGGCCGCCTCCTTCCCTCTTCCAGTTTGCAACTGTCCAGAAAATGACCGGTCTCCTCAGTTTCCCCCTCGGCCATCTTTCTCTTTAGTTTGTTCCTTTTTTTCTTCTTTTTCTCAACGCGTATTCGCCGGCGCGCCGTTTTTTTTTTTTTTTTCGTCGCTGCTTCGTCTTACGGTCGTGAGAAAAAGGACGCCTGCGGGCAATTTCTCGGCTCGCAAAGCTTCACTGCTTGTGCAGGACTGGCAGGCTGTTGCAACCAGGAGACGCCTGCTCATATCACACACACACACACGCCGCCTGCGGCCAGACCTGGCGACGGCCGAGTCTGCTGCGCCTAACCGCGAAACGTTTCGAAATCGGCGGCCGCAGGAGACGGCCATTGGGATTCTACGCCGCTATTTTGTTAAGCTGCCTGCCGAGCTGCAGCTTTTTATTTATTGTTCGGTAACTGCCCATCGTAGGATAAAACAGAGTAAGGCTTCAGCGTTTAACACTCTTAGTTCGTTAGCTCCCAGCAGCTGGACAAGGAAGCAAAGAAAAAATGTCTCGTTTGCTAAGTCAGCCCAGTCTAATATGTGAAGAGTTGCGGGTGAACCGCGTCACGCTGCAGTCTGCACATGACTAACTACTGCCTTCGTTTCTGGCAGGCCATTTAAATTTCATCGCCAAGCTTCTACTGTTCCACGTAGTCTCTGATTTTGAATACTTATAAGTGATTAGAATGCACACGAGGGCGGGTAATCCGTCGAAATTACACTCGCTCGGAATTACAAGAATGCTTGGGGATCTGTCCGGGTAAATACATTTTGTGTTCTTGCTTGACCGAGTCGGAGTTTTTTTTTTTTTTTTACCAGCTTCGATCGACGAACCGGACGTCAGTGGAATCTCTAGGCCAGTATCCCCTGTACACTTGATTCTTATTGGACTCATGAGCAGTGTGGACCTTGTCAGCGAAGTTTCCGTAGTTATTTTAACAGTGCCCATATGTATTATAACACTCAATAACTGCAGAAAACTGGGCGTTCCCATAGAAAGGGTGACCTTCCATCGCTGTTTTGGCCTGCACTGCGAGAAGGCACCTAGGCGTCACGAAGAGCGCCACGGCTGACGACAGGGAGCAGTAACTGGCTTTCCCACTGCGTCTTTGAATTTGATTCCGCCGTCGCTTTTAAAGCATTAGGAAGGCCATGACGGCGAAAACTGTCCGGCGTCGGCACCTGCGTGAACCTTCCACCTGCCAACCATGGCAACTGGAAGGTGGCGTTTGGAGGGAGTTCCCGCACTCTACCTGCCACCTCTACCTGATATAACACCGTCTGTAATGAAACACCGATGATAGCAACTTGGTAAGGACACTTCAGTGGCTGGTGATAGTGATTGGGTTCTACGGACGATAGTGGCTCAGTGAAGTTACAAGCAGTGGTAGTGGTCGTATTAGTACAGTTCGTGCTCCAGCCTGCAGAACCATAGCACAAAGGAAGAGAAGGTGAGTAGGGTGCTCTTGCATTTCCTCCGCATCAGTCCGATTGATCACCTCTAATTTTTTTTCTGTATGCTGCTGGGTGGGCTTCTAGTGGTAGGAGGCCTTGTGGAGGGTGGAGGTAGGTGGGTTGGTGGTGTGTGACGATTCTGGAGAGTAGAGTTCGGTGAGAGGCTGCTGTTTTTGTAGGCTGGCTCAGGGTGGGTGGGCAGCCCCTATCTAGGGGAGTGGGGTGGGGAGGTGGATTGTGGGTGCGTCTGCTAGAGGGTGGAGACTTCACACAGACAACGCCGGCATTTTTTCCAAGTGGCGCTGTTACTGGTGTCACGGTAAAAAAATAATTTATTGCCGAACTGTAAAACTAAGATCTCTCTCCCTGCCTGAAGAGCCACATTTGCCGATCGGCTAACTTTAGTCCACCACATAAAACAAGCGCTGCAGCTTCAGCAAGACTAAAAACTTTTGCCCCACTTAATTTTGAACGCCAATCCTTGCTTTGCCTACGGTTATATGCTGATCGCCTAGAAAACGTGTAGCTAGAAGAGGTGCAGCATGGATGTTTGTTAGGTCTCGCTGACAGGGTGCTCACCTGGTTCGCTCTACAGAGGGCGCTAGGAAAGTAACATGGGTCGAGAAAATACTGTAAAGATGCGTCTCATTCCCGTTCAGTAAAATGAACGCAATTCAAGGGTAAGGAAAAACTTTGAAACTATAGTCTAGGGACAGCGGTGAGAGCTTTGGAAAAATAAACGATATAGCGATAAGAGCAAGTATAGGTGGAGCGCAGGTCACCGAACAAACGCCCGTAAATGACCTCCTTATGCTGAAATAAGAGCGGGAATGGGCGGGACAGGAAAAGAAACAATATGGCCAGTTAGGAAAACAGATCGTATTCCAAGGGAAGACATGCCTATTTATTCTGGACAAGCGCATTTTTCAATGGGAAGTTTTTGTGAAAGCAATTTTTTTCAGATATCGTATGATTCCACTATAAAAATAAATATATCCACAGGTCTTCCCTCAGCAGGATTGCATTTTTTTGCTATCGTCGAAATACTCCTCCAGTTGGCTTATTCTGACAGTCTCAACTGCTCGATGCGAGCAATGGACAAATTTTAAAAGAAAGATTTTGCTGGACCGTTCGTTACCTTCAGTGTTTACATAACGGTCACCTTACAGTAATCAACAGTTGCCTCACAGTTAAAATTTGTGTCCAAGAATCCTAGACTTTGAGCGGAAATGAGACGAAGTTTGCCGGGATATGCTGGCTGACTCAAGGAGAGGCTGACCGCAAATCGAGTAGCCTTTCTCCCTCAGTATCCCGATAATGATGAAATTAATCAGTCAGATAACTTTGCCTCAGCATCACACTTACACCATAGCGACACACTGGCTCCAGCGCCATGAACCTCGACGCTTGTGCAATAAGCACAGGACTGGGGAAATGGAAAGCAATATGCTACTCCAGCTTGTGGAGGTGCTTGCATGCAACCGTGTGCACACGCGAGCGGTAATGTCTACCAGATCAAGTCACGTCAGTCCAAACTGATAACATCGTAAACGTGATATAAAGCGCGACTTCCCATTGAACGCTGCTGTTTTCTCGCACGCTTTACGACGAGTCGCAATAAACAGCTCCGAGTGTATACCACACAAAACACGAGCAGTGCCTTCGAGCGCCGCACCACACCTCCGCCGCGGACAGGGACGCACGCGAGCATCGGCGTGAACGTGTGAGGAAACGATCTCGAAGAGCCACTCCATTGTCTCTGCTGGCGGATGTTAGTCCGCATTAGCCGCATACGACTCCCGCGAACGCCCAGAGTGCGCGGGAACATCGCCCGTTCAGCGGGCATGCACGTTCGCCCCGAAGCTTCCTCTACGAAACAGCGCCCAGATGGGTTACATACTGGCGCAGGCGGAAGCCGTAAGTGCGTCTCTACAACTTGCTCCCGTTCCCAGGGGGGTCAGTCTGGAAAGAATTTCCCAAATTGCTGTTGCTCGCTGGACGCGCCATACAGAGCCAACTGTTTCTCGTCGCCTAATGGTTCCCACGCACGGTGACGGTATGCGCCAGAGCCAGCGCGGGGGTGGAGACGAAAGGCGACGACGTAATAGATCCCCCTCGCCGGTCCCGCCCTCTTCCAAAGCGAGTCTGCCGGTGCTGCCAGCCCTCCTCCCTATTTTTTCCTCCATCCGACGACAATCATGGCCAGTTTTGTCCGTTTGGCGGCTCCCACGGACAAACGCGCGAGCACCGAGGGCCCCGCACGCCCGCCCGAGCGCCGCGCGGAAGGAAGGGCATCTGGTGAGCTCAGGCGCTCTGGCTGCATCGGATCGCGGACGTTTGACCCGCCTAATGACAGAGCTGTGCGTCACCGCCGAAGGCGCAGGAACCGAATGGCCAGGCCTCGCAATGGGTCCGTTGCGTCGGGAGCGATTTTGATACGTCATGTCACCGCGGCATACTACACAGCGAAACCAACTGGCCCCCCATTCTGCTTGGCGTCGCTTAAGCGTCCGCCATGAGGCGTAAAACAGCGTACTGAAATGAACTCGCGAAAATGATTTAATAGGCCGGTAGAAAGGTGCGCTCATGGCTGACAATTGCGGCCATGCCTAGTGTAGCGTGAACATCGCTCAGATGGCACCTTGTTCGCCCTGCTTAGTGCCACACAGTAACGACCAGGGCACTCCGGAACAGGGTGGCCTGTAAGGGGGGGGGGGGGCAAGGGCGGTGGTCGTCTCCCTCCCCCCAACACTTCTTCAGAGGGTGCAGCGCCCCCCAGTCTCCAACTGCTTACACTCAGATCATATTTCTGACCAACGGTTCAATTCTAGGACGTTAGTATTGTAAACCATGCTAGGGCTGAGCTAGTCGGCTTCATAAAAAGTCGTAAAGTAATTCGTTTGAGTAACCTAAACCAGTCATGTCCGAACAGAAGTTATTGTTTGACTGACTTCTGTTCGCAAGCATGGTTAATATAATTGAAAGAGACTGTTAGCTAATTTTTTAAATGCAATCAATTACTGCTCGTCTGCACGTCTTTATAAAGCGGCTCATTTCAATTAAAGTTTCATATGCATTCACAAATATACCTTTGAACGTTGCAATATAACAGATATAACCAAAAATATTAACTTAAACATTGAAATAATAAAACACTGACAAAACAAACCCGAAGTCTCCCCCCCCCCCCCCACACACACACACACACTCATAAAAGAGTTCCGGAGCCCCTGGTAGCAGCATAAATGCCGGATCACTTCAGTAGAAGCGGCGGTAAAAAAACATTGTTACACAACACTAGCCGCGAAGGAGGTACTACTGTGTATCGGCAATTTTACGGCAGCCTGGTGCAGTGGTGTCACTACTGCAAACGGCACCCGGTGCAGTGGTCCTGCGCGTCTCCCCCCTCCCCCTCTATCCCTCCCCCTCCTTGCACCCTATGTCGCTGCAGAGCTAGCTCTCTACCATACAATGTATTTGAGAAAACATGAGGCTAAAAAATTTTAGACGATCAATGCAACTTATACGGCACAGTGTGCGGCAGAGTGTGCTGCTGCTTTGGAAGGAGCAGCCGCTGTTGCTGACGGGTTGAGGCTGTGAGAGCGGGTGGCGTGATCCGGTCCGCCAATCACCGTGTGACATGCCATACCCCCACTCCACTCTCCCGATCCGATCCATCAATCACAGTGGGACACGCCGTACCCTCTCTCCACTATCTCCCACACCTCACCAGCCGCCTTCCACTCTCCGTGCTCATGTCCCAAAGCGCGTCGTCTCCCACTCTGTATTTGTCTTCCATATCTCGGGCTTTTCCTCTCCCTCTCCTCCTCCCCTGAACCCGAAGAGGGTGATTTCTTTCTCTCCACTTCCCCCCTTCCAACCGAGGCTTGAGACGGACGGACGTATAGATTTTTCCAACATAAGGGTTCTAATGCTAACGCTTTAAATCTTGCTTGGCAAAAGAAGCACCATATGAAGACGTATTTACGAGGGCGGAAATATATAATAAAAAAGTCCAACAAAGTTCGCAGTATGCTTCAAGTTGCCCCGCAATCCATGCTGCTTGCCGCTCGTATACCTGGTGCCTATATATCCGTATTCATTGTGTATGGAGTCGAGGGTTCGACGGCATACCGTCTGGTCAGGAATCATGGCTTGATGAGGTCATTTTTTGTTGACCTTGGTCAGTGACCAGTGAACCTCATCAAGTCATTGTGTATGGATTAACGCAGATAATAATGTCGCTGCTGATGCTAATTGCCGTACAGCAAACATCCCTGCATCTTCCCCTACATCTAGCTGACAGGTCCACTCCTAACATACCTAATATCTGCGTCCCTCAGGTAGCGTACATGCTCCCTCGTTCCCCTGCGTATGTCACCCATTTCCCTCAATATAACACCGGTGGAGGAGGTCTCCCAGAGGAAGCTGCCGCTCGGAGTGGCCCTCAACCCGGCATTTGTACACCGGCGGTGCAGCCAGACTTTACCAACACTTGGCCAGTGCCCCATTGTGCAGCACTTGCCTTTAGTACTAATGTGTGGCACCGATTGTGGGCATCCTCTGCAACATTAACAGAGTGCGATTGGGTTCTTCGCGAGGCTGGGCTGCACGCGTACAGCGACTCCCGCTTGCACTTGTGTCTTACTTATAATGCGTACTCACGCAATTTATTTGCTCATAGGCTCCGCACCGGATTGCATGCCTACCTGCAACCCCTACGAAAGGAAAGGAGTAGAAGGCAGAGACACACGCCCAACCGAACAGTTAGAGGCGTCTAGCGTCAAGCAGTAGAACCGTTCTTAACCTTTTTTCGCATGTATTAAAGTGAGACGACCCCCGGAGGCAAAACCATCATCGCGGTGCCATAAGCTTGAAGCGGATGAGCTGCGCGACGAGGCTTGAGCAGAAGAGCAGAGGAGGCCACATCGGCCACCTTACAAAACACGGGACGAAGGCCATGGTGTACGGGGAGAGGAGTTTTTCAGAGCCCGACGCAGCGATATGGACACCCCAGGAGGACAAGCGAGCCCGTATAGAAGTGATCCTCCCGGTGCCAGCGGTCGTAAGCCCACTTCTGCTAGGTTTTTACCGCCGAGAGGCGGCCGCCGGCACGTTGTCGCAGCAGCAGGTTGGCTTGCGACAAGCATCACGTGCACATTATGTGCTTTGGTCAGTGATGGTGTCGCGGGGAGGATCGTCGACGAACGTAAAACGCCATGTACTTAGTCTAACCGTGCAAAATGCGTGTATCGATATGCGTACCAGTGTTCTCCTTGTAAATCGCGCGAAAACAAAAGATTAGCACATTTAGTTTAGTTTATAGGGCTTAACGTCCCAAAGCGGCTCAGGCTATGAGGGACGCCGTAGTGAAGGGCTCCGGAAATTTCGACCACCTGGTGTTCTTTAACGTGCACTGACATCGCACAGTACACGGGCCTCTAGCATTTCGCCTCCATCGAAATTCGAACGCCACGGCCGGGATCAAACCCGCGTCTTTCGGGCCAGCAGCAGAGCGCCGTAACCACTCAGCCACCGCGGCGGCTTGATTAGCACATTTTCATCGCCGCGTGTAATATACAGGGTCTTTCAGCTAAGAGTGTATACAATTTTTAGAAATAGTCTTTTTGAGTTAGAAGAGCACGTTTTTTTTCTTTTTCGGCATAGCATTGTCAGCGGTGTACATCAGAATAGAGCTAAGACGGGCTAACTAGCAGCATGGGTAACTAATACTGATTAGGTTTTTAACTATAACTGTTAGGCTCCTTAATTATTGAGATGCTTGTAGCCGACCGTAAGTAATATCTATATCAGTCTTCAGAATTTCTAAAACACGGGTTCCCTTGGCGCTGTGTCCAAACAACTTTTGTCTACATCGCGCCAAAGTACCCGCCATTTCGAAAAGCTTGCAGGCAAAGCAACCTCTCCAGTGCACGTAACTCGTCGAAATGGCCATAATTCGTTGGGCCCACCATATGGAGATAACTTACGGTGGGCTACACGCCTCTGGATAAATAAGGAGCCTAACAGTTACAGTCAAAAAGTTAACTCTTCATTATTAGTTAACTAGCCTGCTAGTTAATGCGTCTTAGCTGTATTCTGATGTACCACACCATTGACAATGGTATGCTGAAAAAGCGCTCTTCTAACTCAAAAAACCTATTTTTAAAAATGATGTAAAATCTTAGTTGAAACACCGTGTATGAAACACAAATGCTCGAGTGACAGTTGTGCATGATCGGAACGAACACTAGCCATCCCTCTCCAACGCACCCCTATTCCCCTCCACTTCCCCGCCCCGCCCTGAACTTAATTGCACCCCCCTCAGAGCGGAACCTGGTCCGCACGACACTGGCCTGGTGTAAAGGAATAGCCAGTTGGGTGAGTTGTTGGGCTAGTTGGTGTTCGGATTTTACAGGCATATTTTTAGCGCAAAGGACGGGACGAGATACAGCCAGTTCTCAGCTTCCTCCGCTTCGTTCACGCTTCGCAGATTGGTGCGTGTTTGTTTTCGACAAGAAAAAATACACCTGAATACGGTTTCTTGCGGATTTCTTATGTGTGTCTTTCTGCAAGGATAATATTTTAACACTGGTCTTGTTGCACACTGCTGGAGCTCCAGGTATTGCCATCTAGGAACAGCATCTTGCACGTATGCGAGTCACCGGCCGAACACGTATGTTCTCCGAATTAGCTCAGGGGCCTGTGCTGCAATGAGCTATGATTCCCCAATGCAGCGCCAAGAAAGTATGCAGGCTCAGAACGCCCAACGCTCTCACTACATTATAGAGTGGGCTTGTGGCTGCGCGACCTCAGTGAGCTACGTGCGTTGCAAATCACAAACGGACGTATAGTTCAATATACCTGCAGGTTCTCCATACCTTTCGCACATAAAACATGCTCATAACTGGCTCGAGAGAGCTTTAGCATGGCGCTACCGTATATCGATATGGCGTACCGCTACCGTTAGCCGCCAGTGCGCATGCGCCGGTGATCTCGACTGCTATCTGCGTATGCGCTGCTGGAGTATGATGGTAGCTCTACACGCTGCACTGGAGCTTTCCAATAGAGTGCTTTAGCATACCATCACGCTATGCTAGCAAAGAATTTATCGCGGCCGGAATCCGTCAATGTGCACGCGTAGATTGCACCATATGCGTGTGATTCACCACCTGAACCAGGAGCCGGCCAATCATAAACAGTTTTTGCGCACGCATACAGCTCTCCGAATCCGGCTGCTGCACTGACCGATGGAAATGCTAGCAGGGCTCGCTTTTCTGATAATGCTGCAGTTGGCCCAGGCACAGAGAAGCAAATTAAACAGACGCAGAAAGCCTTCCCACCGAAATATATCACAGGCTCAAACGGATCCTATAATGGCGACACTGCCTGACACAAGTATGTTTGCCACCGAAAAGCACTGCTACAGACCGTTTTACATTAATGTGTCGAAAGGCTCAAGGCGGCGGACTAGAGTTTATTAAAGCGCTACATTAGCGTGTCGATGCCACCCCAACTGTGTTTTTACTGCCATGGAGAGCACTGCCTGCACATGGACATCGCTGTAACGCTGGAGGCGCACGCCAGACAGACCCGATCAGGGCTAGAACACAAGGAGCGGTAAGGCAGCGGCATATCAGAAGCTTTAGATCAGTGTGATTTATGTTGAGTGAGAAAATCGATGCTCCCCGTAACAAGAGCCCAGGGATATATCCACAAACCTCGCTTTCATAAAATTACCCGCGCATTTCCTTCTTTGCGAACTCGCCAGCACACAACACGTTCAGGTCGCTAGCTGCATCGTCCACTGCCGTGCAGAACAAAAATGACGTTCCACCTCAGATGAGGCAAAAAAGTGGCATCCACGCGGGAACATTTTTCTCCCGCTCCGGCGAAGCATCCACCCTTCTCACGCTCGCAAGAGCGACAAAAACAGCGAGCAACGAAGAGGAGAAGGCCTTCGGGGAGAAGCCGTTCGGGGGGAGGGGGGTATCGCGAACCCGCTTAAGGCAATTTCGACCACATCTTCCTTTTTGCTCTTAACGCAAGGATCACTTGAGTGAGCGCGTGCAGCACGGTATGTAGCGAGGCAGGGGCCTCGCATATGCTTCCGACGGCGAGCAACCCGTGCGCGCTTGCACATACCCCATACGGCACGCCAGGTACCCTCCAATCAAGAGGGTCCCGCCGCCGTCGTTCTCACGTTGCGCACGCAGCGCTGCGGAGCGTCCGAGCGCGGCAACAAACGAGAGAGCCGGGCAAACCTCTCCGGCGATCGTCAAGCGACCCTAAAATGCGTCGTCGCCGCGCGCGCGTGGGAGGATGCCAGAATGTGTATACTTCGCAAGGGCTCAGTTGGGTGCAGCGACAGCGGAGGCCGCGCGTGTCGCACTAAGCGCCCTTGATGCGTTGCGCAACTGAAAATTGGCGCTTGCTTCGGAACGACAGCGACATCATCGTCTCGGCTCAGGCGAACGATCGCGGACACGCGTGACGCCTTGCTGCCATGAATGGCATCTGCTTTTTCGCTAGACGTCATCGGAGATGCGCGCTATCGAATCGAGTATACGTGAGCTCTCCTGATTGGTTCGCGGTATCAGCCTTCGCCGCGCTGCGTGCAATTCGGTCAGGCTCTAAACAGAGCTTCTCAGGCGTGACGTGCTCGCCGAGCGCGGCGTATAGGAACGCTCTCCGCCGGGAAGCGCTGCCTGCATGCCGTCGAGCGAGGGGGGAGAGGGAGGAAAAAAGTGCGTCGAAAAACGCGAGAAAACGATCGCGACCATGAGAACCAAGTCGCTCGATTAACTGTCGTCCGCGGACAGCGAAGAGCAAAAAAGCAACTAACAGAACACTTCTGGGAAAAAAGAAGCCCCGACTCCTTGCGCACACGCGAACTCCGCCGGAGTGCTTCCGCAGCGGGCCTCGGTGGGCGCGGCAGGTATAGAGCAGTGTAGAGCAGTCGGAAAATGCCCAAAAGTTCACGCGTGCGAACATTGAGTTTGCCGAGGGACGGTGAAGTTTAACAAGGAAGGCAAGCAGGGTGCAGTTGGTCCCTCAAATAAGCGCAAAACTTCGGCATCTCCGCGCGGAGAAATTCCTGAGTAAAACATTTCCAAGCGGCGTTTATACCAATTGAAGAGAAAAAAGTGCTCGGGCGATACGTTTCATCGGCACGATTTGCTCAAGCTAGCGGACCGTTTGAATTGGCCAGCTTGCAAAGCGTTGGTTGTCTGGTATCGAGGCCCTCAAATTCGCTGTTGTGGGTACACTTGAGTGGAGTACAGTGTTAGCACACTTGTTTAGGGCGCTCGAGCAGTGTGCTGCTGTGCAAACGAGGTGAACTCTTAGCACAGCTGGTCTGCTTAAAGCACGATACTTGTGCCTGCATGGTTAGTACGTCTATTCGGCAGCGCTCGAACGCAAGTGTTGCAGATGAAACTATAGGCCTTACCATTTCTCTTCTATTCCTGCACACAGCACCGCTATCCTGAGCACTCTGACAAGTCCGCTCACGACTGCATATCAATTGTGGCAAACTTACTTTTAACAGAGTCGGCCACCTGAGAACACGAATTCAGACATTTACATCGCAGATCGTCATCAATGACGCTCAGTCTCCATTTGGCCCAGTCTGCCGAAGCTGTTAGGATATGGGGCTCAGATTTAAGTACCCCGACCGGCGCCTTGCCCGAAATCAAATCGACCGCGGTTCCAGCCGCTTCCTTGGTCAGCTGCGAATTGAGTTTTAGCGCAGACGTATATCGGTTCATCAGACGCCAGCTGAGCACGCGCAGTGGCCTCGCCTAGCCCTGCCACAGCGCATGCGCAGGAGGCGTCCGGTAAATGGGTGTACCGCTACGCTAGCAAGACTCCTGTATGCTAAATGTCTATAATAGCCACCGCGATGGCTCAGTGGTTATGGTGCTGGGCTGCTGACTCGAAAGACACAGGGTCGATCCCGGCCCCGGCGGTCGCATTTCGATGGAGGAGAAAAATGCTAGAGACCCTTGTACTGTGCGATGGCAGTGCACGTTAAAGAACCCCAGGCGGTCGAAATTCCCGGAGCCCTCCACTATGGCGTCCCTGATAGCCCATGGGTCGCTTTGGGACGTTAAACCCCACAATTTACAATTAAAATTATGCATTGTTCCTGCATACAATTGCAAATGGAAAGTGCAGGAGGAAATTGACCTTTAATGCTGAAAGGGAAGTGTTTAAAGGCTAATCCTTCTAACCTGTTGCCCCATGCAGTTTCTGTTCGTTCATTTTCTGTTTCTTTGCTTTTTTGTATCGAGCCACTCGTTTCTCCGTGAAACGTCTGCAACCCATGGCGGCGAGCACTATAAAACCATAGTAGCTTATGCCGACTTTTGTGAGTATGGTTCTAAATTTGCCGCGTGAACGAGGAGAGTTTGTGAAAAGAAGAGAAATGTTTAGGTTCGGCCGGCAGCTGCACAATTTGGCAAGCATTCGAATCACTACCGAAAATTTCCTCCTCTAAGCACAACAGCCGCCAGTGGGTATCAGTGTGTGCCCTCCCTTCATCCAGTCTATACTGCCGAGTTCCTGCTGGGGTGTCATACCCAGCAATTCTGTACAAAAGCATTTTTGAGCCGGAAACCGCTTATGAACGCAATTTTCTCATATAATGTAAGATTTCTCTGTAACAGTCAATATAACCGGAGATCACCCGACAGTAGTCTCGTATTTTTTTTCTATTCACGTGTTTACTATCGTCAAAAGCGTTCCCCATTGGTTTTCTATGGCAGCCTTAATAACTGTTCGGTGCGATCGCTGTAAACACTTTAAAAGAAGGATTTTGCTACATATGAGAATAACGGACCATTACCTTCATTATTTCCATAACAATGTCTACAATTTTACAATTTTCAAAACTTTTGCCCGAGAAAGCTCAACTTGTCCCCGAGAGCCGGGCACGATATAGCAGGAGTCACGTATATTCTTTGAAAGAAGGGAATGGCACACCGTCGGCCTCGCGAAACTTAATGCTAGGGAATAATTCTTCAACTACGATTTTAGTGCAAATCACAGAATGTTCAGCTCGTGAAAAATGAGTCGTTTACATTATTTGGGGCCGTGTTTTCGTAGATATATAGGGCCCAGGCTCTACAGAACTTAGTGCTGCTTTTGTATTTGAGTCTGTGGGTCTGTCCTTGCAAACCCGATACATTCACCCTCTCGGGTCGGATTAATTTCAGAACAGGGGATGCTATCTCTTAGGGTCCGTAATAACGCATGGGGTAAAAGAAAAGTACGCTACTTTCGAGAAGTCCGTGATGGGCCGTGATTCGCAACTGGTCCGTATCGTGCTTAACTACAGTTGACTATACGCTGTGAAGGGTTCTTAAAATATCAACATCATTCAAGCAAGATTCTGTCTATACTGGGCACGAGCTCCACCATTGGAGGCAACGGCGCAATCGTCGGTCTTGCGACGCAAGGGGATTGCGTCACATTCGACCCAAATCCTGGATTCCAGAAATAGCATGCCTACTCAAAGCGCACGTAGCGTCATTGAACACGGCGCTCGGATGTGGCATTGCATCTTATGACCGCGGAAATGACTGGTGTACGAAGCTTTAGCTTTTTCTTTCATAATTTGTCTGCACTACAGAGTTGTAGCGATGAGCTGCCGCAGATATTAAGTCTGCGTCTCAGTGTTAGCTGTTGTTAGGCCTAGCCAGGACATGCAGTTGGGTCGGAGAGGAGAGTCACGCCAAAAACAGCGAGAAGCTCCAGCGTACTCATATCAATCACGGATATAGAAAACTGCATCACGGATAATTGACTATAGCCGTCTTTTTATTATCGATTTAAATAAGTCATAAATGAGAATAAATTAACAAGCTTTGTAAATGAACGTAGTGGTTGGTGCTGCAAACGGGCAGCGCAATCGAAATCCAGTCTAACCCCACACCATACTCAGTGTTACTCCCACCCTACTCAAGGCTGCCGCGCCTTAATCATCGCTGTCTGTCAGATAAAAGCAGCGATGCTCATAACTGAACAACCTAAATCATATAGCGACAGGTTAAAATGCTTGCCTCCTACGCCTCCTTGCTTCTGCGTGTGCTGCACGAACTGTGGAGCCTTTGCGTTGAAGCTACCTTGACTCAAGTACCTCAAGTTTTATCTGCTGTGTCTTCGGTGCCGCACGCTGCGGGGCTTAAATGGACTCTGAAAGAGGCTTTCGATGAAGGTGTAGTATTTCTGGGATGTTGAAGCACGCCGCTTCAGGAATATCCTCTAGCAAGAATTTTTGAATGCGTTCTGTAGAAGCGGAGTTATCTGTAGTCAAAATTTGAATTTCAGCGTCTTCGCGCCTTTCCCTCTCCTCTCGTCACTTTTTGCACGCTCAGAGGTCGGCGTTCCTCCGCAGGCCCCATCGCCGACGCATCCCTCCCCCCCCCCCCCCCCCCCCCGGGGGGGGGGGGGGGGAAGCTTCCTGACCGCCGGAGCGGTGCTGCAGACTGGCCGCGGCCATGGCAGCTGCGTGCCGCCTGAAGAAGATCTAACCAATATCCATCTGTGAAGCAGGAGCGTGTGACGGAGCAGGGCGCGAGCATGAAAAAGTCGCAGCAAAGCACTTGCCACCTGTCGCGATGTTGGTGACGTTCATTTTCTAGCAGCACCTTGGGCTGAATTTTGGCCGGAAACAGTTTTGTGAGCGTGAAAACGCCACCAGCTACTTTATTTCATTGCCTTCCATACATTCGTCATCCTTTTGCACTCTTGACTTTTCTTCTAGATTGGCGCATTAAAGAGCATTGTAGCTGGCAATAGCACAAAACTTCCCACCTGTTTATGTTTCTCTGTGCGTAAGGCTGTCTCTTCGGCTAATACGCTTCACTATACTTCAAGCTGTATAAAATTTAACAGTCACCCTTAAGAAATCTACCCGCATTCTTCGCTTTCATTGCAAAACGAAAGAAGGCTTGCCCAACAATATTTCTGCAAGTAAAACATGAAAACATGACATGTGACCAAAGGGCGCGTGGAGCGACGCCACCTTAACAAGTCTAAGGTCAAAGTGACGATAGCTATCGCACCACGACTCGCGAACCATGAAATAAGACGGCTTCGCAGTTGTCGCTCTGCATGAAGCGAGCTCACCCACGCTATTCGGACTTGTCACTGCCGAAAACAGTTCCGCAGCGCCACGATTTTCCCTGACAATGTTGAAGGGGGCCGGTAGTTCAGTCAGTGTCGCGACTAGGCAAAAAAAAAGTATGCTGGCAGACAGCGGCTTAGAATTCCTTAATTAAAGCGGAACAATTCTGAGCAATTAACTCACGACGCACAAAGGGCAAGATGACCTGAGCGCTGAGTTTTTCTCGCCCTCTGCATCGCGTACCTGTACTGCACAGACTTTGGCTGGTACTCGCCTGGGTAACGTCTGGCCGACTACCTCTGTGTGTATTGCAATGCTTCAGGCATGCAGCCTTTGCGATCGAATTTGGAACCACCACACCGTACCAGAGCCTTATCGACTATCCTGCATGACTTAGTTCATTTTTCCGCGCTACTATACCGCAGCGCCTTCAAGAGAGCTCGTATAATTGGGCACAAGACAACACTTGGCGTAATCCGCGAGCGGCGAAGCGAACTTTTGCGTGCGCCTCTTCGGAAGACAGCAAGCGGCGCTGCCTGCCGCTGGTAGACTGCGGCAGTGATGGAGGTCTCGAGACGCGTTTATGCCCCATCATACACACACTGCGACGCACGCAAACATGCCGAGTGATGCGGACGGTGCCCTTCTCCGCCTCTCAAAATGGCGCGTTTATTGCGTTTGCCGGGAAGCAGAGTGCCCCGAGGAACTGCCGACAGATGAGCGGGCTTGGGACGGTCGTGGGAAGAGCTGCTGGCCGCGCGAGCGCTGGCTTCCGTTGGTGCCTGTGGCCGAGCGGACGGGAGTTTCCTCCAGGAAAAGAGGTGCTGCACTGCGGTGCGTTTCGCGGGGCGTGTCTGGAAAGGAACAAGTAGGCATGAGAACGGCCGCTTCGCGCTTTTATTTGTTTCGCTTTTAGCTGCACAGCGAGTGCAAGTATAAGGGTAATCGAGCGTGTGATTGAGGGGAGGGGGTATAGAGGGGAAGTGCGTGATTCACATGCGCGAGTGTACGTTAACGGTAAATGCACTAATGAAGAGTGGCGACTGTAGCAACTTTTTTTTAGGCAGCAATCTAACAATCTGAGGTGCGAATGAAATCTTCGCGTTGCCTTGTGTCTGTTCGCACAGGAGGTGGCTTTCCTCAAGCAGTGGCAGTCTTTTCATGAGCAGCCCTAAACGTGCAGCAGTTCTGAACAAGCAGTAGTTGATGTTTAATTCACCTGACGGTTTATATGACTTTAAGGATTATGATTTTACCGCTAAAATATCAGCCGCAGCAACAAACGTTTTCTTCACACAGAACTAACACAACAATCGAACAATAAACCGAGAGCTCCACTCTGCATCCTTGAACTGCGCCACGTACTTAAAGAACATTGAGGACAAGCCAGTGAAATCTTTGTTCGTTGTAAAAATCAACTTTATGGCTCTTTCTGGCTATATCGATGTCTGTTCGGCATGAAAAGACGCATTTTGTTGAGTTTCAACGTTTTCCCACAGCCGATTCAAGCTTGTGACGTCAAGAACGAGAAGGACTTCGTGATCACCGTTTGAAGATGACTGGCTGCGTAGCCTAGCCTAAGAGATCCGCGTTAAAAAGCAAAACAAAAAAAAACTGTCTTTACGCTCCACAGTTTTCTATAGCAACAATGACATTTGTATGTCTTTTTGCCTTTTATAGCGTAGAAAAGCTCCGTTTTCCGTGAAAGTAGCCTCTTCATGATTAGAACGCAGTGATCTATCGATAGTGGCGATCTTTATTTGTTGTCAGTGTCCCTTTAAATCTCATAGGGAGCGTGCGCGAACCAATAATTTTCTTTTGAAAGTTTGGAACAACCGCAGAAAAGTGCAGATTTCTATACAAGAACAAATCAATAGTTAATTTATTGTGAAGCACAGCTTCATGCAGAGTTACGAAGAGAACAGCACTAAGCCGTCCACATCGCGGTATGGCAAATGCCCAGTATTGTGAAACTGTCCAGTTTTGTGCAAAGCGGAATTTATTCTCTCTAATTTTTTTTACTAGCACACTAGTAGTCGTATAAGAGCACCAGGATCCTGTCTCTCGTGGTGATATGCGAGTAGTGCGCCGAACAGTCATGTGTGATGTGCCACACCGTCCCTGTCTGCTATATTACATTTACATGTATTGAAGAATGCTTCATTCCTCCTTGTGTGCGCTCTCATCCCTCCAGCAGCAGCACTTTATTTGCTTGTCTCACCAGCGGGTTGTGGTGAGATAGGCCCAAGTTATCTTTGTCGGCGCCCTAGTTATGTGCTTCGAATTCAGTTGCTCTCTCAACATCATCTACCCCCCGTATTCACAAACCGACCTTTACCTTCCCTTTCGAGGTCCTTACCTTTACGGCTCCTTTCCGGGTTTCAGAAACCAACCTTGCCCTTAAACTGCACCTTTAGCCGCCCTTTCGGCCTCGGAAAGGGCGCGTCGCAAAGGAAGCCCCTGGCCTACCTTTAACGGCTCCTTTCGTCAATTCAACATGGCAACCGAGTACGATCGGCGACCGCTTTTCTGATTTATCAAGTTCACAGAGTTAATGGAAGAAATCGATCAGGTTCCCCTTTGCGCGAAGCCGGCACGGCGAGTGCTGAGGGATCGCCAGAACCCGATGGAGCTGTTCGACGATGAGCCTCTCGCGAGGTACCGCTTTTCGAAGCCTGCCGTGCTGGAACTCTTGTCTGTGCTGCCACTGTACCGCTGCCCTAACGGACGAGGTTGCCCCGTGCCGCTACGACTGCTTACCACCCTTCGCTTTTACGGTGCGGGAACTTTCCAAGTTGTTGCCGGCTACCCTGTCGATGTATCTTTACCGGTGGTATCGATTGTATCCGCCGTAATCGTAGCAACATTGTTTCCCTAAACCGAAGATATGCAAAAACTAAAGCAGGAGAGACATGTGCGAAAACTTCGTCGGTGCGCCGCGCTGGTCGCCGCTTGCGAACTGCCGCCCCACTGCAAGCAGGGAAACACCGATCAGCAAGCATCGATGCGCAGCTCGGCTCCAGCGCCGCCCACGGCCGGTGTCACGCTTTGAAGTTCGCACCAGAAGAGACAAAACATCTATATTATTAGAAAGACTGCCTGCTATCGTCGAGCAGCGACAAACCATGTCTGAGCAAGTAGCCAGCTTTCGGCTACAGCACCACCCGCGGGCACGCCGCGCTACGAACTGCGCCCGGCTGCCCTGATCGCCGCTAGGCCTATAGCCAGTTTCGTATCAATGCAGCAGCGCACAGCGCTTCGGAAGTCGCCTGCGCTGCAATAATGGCGCACTATTTATATCACTGTGCTGTGAACAGCTACATCTCGCAATAAACTAAAAATATGGTCGATTTGCACGACGCCTTCGGCACCGGAGCTGGCGGACGCCAAGCGAGCCGGACCGCAACGGCGGGCCAACGGAAGCTGCGAGGCGGTTCTCGCAAGAAATTTACTCGCATCTCAGTTGTCACTTTTACCAGCAACTCAGTATTGGCCAGTACTCCACAAAAATGATACATTGTTGACATTTTTCTGTTCCATGTTTTATTATTTACGTCAAGAACAGTTCATTTTTTGACGCCGGCGCACGGGATTTAGCAAGGCCTGCCGGCCAGCCGGCTTGGTGTACTTCACGTTCGCACCAGAAAAAACAAAACAGCCATGCTATCGGAAAGTCTGTCGGCAATATTCGAGCAATGACATCATGCCTGCGCAAGAGCCCACCTTCCGGCAGCGACACCGCCTGCGGGCGCGCCGGGCGACGGACTACGCTGCTTCCTGACTGCCCTGCTCGTCGCTAAGCCTAGCTAGTTTCGCATCGATGCCGCAGCTGAAGGCGCTTCGGAACAGGCCAGCGCTATAATAAAAATACTACTCTCGTCACCCCTTCACTGTGAACCCGTCCCATAATAAAATAAAGATATGCACGATTTCCGCGACGCCTTCAGCAGTGGATCGTGCAGAAGCCAAGGCCGAGCCGCACAAGGCAGCAGCAGCAGCAGCAGCAAAAGCGGCTATGGTATGAAATTTCCTTGTATCGTAGTTGTCACTTCTACCAGCATCTCCGTATTGGCCAACAATCCTCAGAAAAGGTACATTTCTGACGCTCAGCTCAAAACAACAAACGCGCACAAGCACAAGACACCACGATCGGGGCACACGAAAATAAACAAACACCGACGTCGACTCAACAAAACTTCTTGTAGCGACGGCTGCCTATCACTGTGGCAGACCAAGAGGAAACATACGTAAAAATTTGAGTCAGGCTAGTTAATATCGTATACTGAATGATTATGACCGCTCCAGTATATGTTTAACTGCTTTGTATAGTATACAAAACAAGTTATCAGTACATCCACTAATGCGACAAGCATTAATATTTCTTTAGCCTCGTTACCATACCTCTTACTTCTGGGGGTAAGGGCACTTTCCGTAAGGCTGCCGAAAGGTGGCTTTCTGAAACACAGCTTGGCCTTTCCGTTACCTTTCACTTTCAGTAACCTTTCTGAAAGGCGCCCTTCGCGTTAAGGTAAGGTAAATGCAAGGCCAGTTTGTGAATACGGTGGTACGAGGGAAAGCCAAGAAAGACTACAGAGGGAGGTTGACCATAACCAAGTACGATTGGCTACACACATATGCATGTGTGAAGAAACGAAGTGGAGGAAAATTGCGAGGAGAAAGCGCTGCAAGGACACAGCATTCAAAGAAGTGTTCACATGAATATTATCATGATTGTGTTCACATAAATGACAACTTAGCATTATATTTAGTGAACAAGGTTCCAGAAATGCGACCCTCCTCCCTCCGGCCCTAAACCCGAAGTGGGTTTGTCATATATAATTAGCGGCTGAAAGTAATACATTTCATGTAAATAATCACTGTCTTATTAAGTTCTACATGTACACCTTGGGGTTTTTGGGGGGGGGGGGGGGGTCGGAAGACTGACTTCATAAGGGGACTTGGCTGAAGGAAGATAGATAGATAGATAGATAGATAAAGAGGAGGAGGGAAAGGCAGGGATGTTAACCAGAAAGGTGTTCCGGTTGGCTACCCTGCACTGGGAAAGAGGGATTAGGGGAATAAAAGGAGGAAGAGAGAGGGGAAAAAGGCATAACACACACACACGCACAATGCTGTCACAATTTCTCACTCAATCCAGTCGCTCTCAAGTAGGCAAAGAGTGCCTCGTATGCCTTGAGGGCAGTCGACTGCTGTGGCCACGGACCGAGGATCTTTTGCTCTGTTAATGGGCGAGGATCGAGGCGGTCCAGGGCACAACACAGTGTATGTCTTGCACTCGCAAATGCAGGGCGCTCACAGAGAAGATGAGCGATGGTCTCCTCACAACCACAGCTCTCACAGACAGGGCTGTCGGCCATCCCCATCCGGAAAGCATAGTGGTTGGTAAAAGCAACACCGATCCATAAACGGCATAAGAGTTGCGTCGCGACGTTCTAAGTTACGTGGAAGACGAAGGCGCAGTTCAGGGTCCAGTGCCTTGAGGCGGAGGTTGCAAAACTCTCCCGTGTTCCACGCTGAAAGTGTAAGCTCCAGCGCCAAAGGGCGAAGCCCACACGCAGCGTCAGGTCTCGATATTGGGAACCTCACTGGAAGTCCGTCGTTGTGAGCAGAACGCGCAGCCGCATCGGCCTGGTGATTACCGTTAATACCACAGTGTCCTGGCAGCCATTGAAAAATGATGTCATGACCTTTGGAAACGGTGCCGTGGTACAGTAGACGGATCTCAGCAACAAGTTGCTCCTGCGACCCGCGGCGTAGCGCAGCTTGCAGGGTTCGAAGGGCTGCTTTAGAGTCGGTGAAAACCGTCCAGTCATGTGGAGGTTCTTGACTGATGAACTCTACCGCAGCCCGTAAGGCTGCGAGTTCCGCACCAGTTGAAGATGTTGGATATGTCGTCTTCACTTTCATGAAGATGGATCTGGCCGGTATCACCGACCCCGCAGAACTGGTCGAGTGAACTGATCCATCTGTGTAAATATGTATGCGGTGACTGTGGTAAGAATGCAGGTGATTCAATGTCAGTTGTTTGAGAGCGGGCAGTGATACACCAGCTTTCTTCGTAATGCCAGGAAAATAGAGGTGAACCCGAGGTTCATGAAGACTCCATAAGGGTGAGCACGGTCTTGACGCAGGGGTGAACTGCGATGGAAGATATGCGCGATGGTCTTCAATGACTTTGGCGAATGCAGTACGCGGCCTAATTATTGGGAGTGTTGCGAGGTGATGACAGGGAACCCGCGTGAGGTGCCGAATATGTGTTCTCATGGTGTCAACAGCAATGTATGTAGTAACAGGATGTTCCCGGGCAACAAGAACAGTTGCTGCTGTTGATGCACATTTAGGCAGTCCAAGACAGATACGGAGAGCTTGCGCTTGCACACTTTTAAGAGTCTTGATATTTGTTTTTCTAATGGAACTGAATATCGGAAGACTGTACCGCATGTAACCCAGAAATAGGGAACGGCACAGTTGTAGCACCGAGCGCACTGATGCGCCCCAGGACTTTCCTCCGAGGAAGGAGAGGACGTGGACAATCGAAATTAGTCTCTTTCTCATGGCGTAGATAGGTGGACTCCACGAGAGGTTCCTGTCGATGACAACATCATAAGGAATCTATGGCTTCTCTCAGAGGGCTTCTCTCATGTGGCTTCTCTGAAGAAAGCATAATACAAGATTCCTTCGCAACGTATGATGCGTTCACCTTTCGCATAACGCGAACGTTGGTTTTAAAACTTCTTGTGCCATTCTGGCATAGTTTCACCGATAGTTGTTCCCTCTTCATCACTGTCTTATGGGACGCAATACGTAATGTCCGTGCACCTCTATTTGCACCATTCCCCTATCTCAAACGCCGTCTTCGTTCTTATTCGATATGCAAGATTAGAGCCCCGTCTAAACAGTACTCCTCTACGTTCCCCCTTACACCGCTGCGTTCTGCTACATGGATATCTTGCACACCTGCGGAAGTTTCGGACCGAGGCGTTCCTCAGCATTCTGCGCTTCTGTTACAGGAAGGGTTTAATTTCACGCCAAGATGCCCGCAGCACACGCTCCGCGCTCTGCTTGCTCAAGCGATGGCGAAGGATTCCCTCTCGGCTGGAGTCCTGACTAAACGGGTTGAGGAGTCCTCGCCGCCGAGCATGAAATTTGAGAGCAGCTCGAAGGCGTGCGCCGGTGGCGTTGTGTGCAGCGCGCGTTTCTCAAGCGTGGAAGGAGTCATGGAGCGCTGCTTTACGTCCGTTCTGCACTGTGATAGAGGCAGGTGTAGACGTGTAGAGATTGGTAATTTGCGGGCGTTTTGTGCTCAAAGGTTTCTTTTCTCTCTCGGAGAAGTCGTTTTTCGTTTGCTTTGTTCGAATTTTCATTGCAGTTTTAAAAAAATGTCGGCGACGAAGGTACGCGCTCGTGCGCGCTGCCCAGTTCAGTTGTGGGCACGCACTCATAACTTCGAAGCGAATAACATACCAAATGTTTTAGAGAAGCCCGCCATTTTTTTAAAGGCTTTTTGAGATGGCTTCGATGGCATAGCAGTACACGTGTTGGCGGGAATCAGAAAACAATTGAGCCATGTCGACTGGCAAGCTGGTTAGCAGCTTACTAATTAACTGTTTAAGTTAGGCGCCCGGTTGCAATCAGACGTTTGTAACTGGCCGTTAGTTATAGCCACATTAGTGTTTAGAATTTAGAGAAAGCGATTACCTTTGCCGCTTTGGGTCAACAAATTTTGGCTATCTCGCGTACCTTTCAAAAAGTGCACGTCCTTGGAGTTCGCGCAGCAGTGACAACCAGTACACGCCACTCTGTGGCGCACGCGTCACGTGACCTTCACTATCCTGCTTACTCTGGAGGTGGTCTGGAGCAGCGCCGAGCACCGCCGCGTGGGCGGCACAGAGATGGTTGCATGGCCCGTGCGGCGGAATAAAACGTCTACTCGTTGGCGTTGCTGCGCGCGTTCTGAAGAGGCGCACTTTTTGCAAGGCGCGCAGGATGGCCAAAATTTTTTGGACCAAAGAGCCGAGGATAGTCCCTTTCTCGAAATTCTAACAGGCTGTTGCAAGCAACCAGCTACATGTCTCTATTTGTAATTAGGCACTTACCTTTAACAGGTAAAAAACAATTAGCAGGAATTAGTTAACATAATACATCTGTATTCTTATGCAGAAAGCACTTCTATGCGACCCTCAACAGTGGCTCAGTGGTTTGGGCACTGGACTGCTGAGCCCGGGAGGACGCAGCTTCGATTCCGGACAGCCGTAGCGGCCGCGTTTCAATGGAGGCGTAACGCAACGCTCTCGAATACTGCTCGATCTCAGTGCACGTTAAAGAACCCGAGGTGGTCTAAATTAATCCGGAGCTCCACATAACGGCGTTGCTCGTAACTCCTACATATATTTTTTGATGTTTCAATGGTATTAAAAATTTGAAGTCGGAGAACTCTGTGGAGCAGCCAGTTGCTTCAGATTACTGCAGCGAATTAGACACTGCTAGAATTATTCGTGACATCATGTTCCAGGTAATAATGCGAGTTTTCTCACTGAAAAGGCAGCATAACTGCTCCAGACAACGAAGACAGGGCTGGAAAGGCAGCGCTTTTTAGGTTGTTTGGCCTTTAAAAAGTGCTGCGACTGGGTCGTTGCGTAATATTAGCACGTTTTAAAGTGATCTGCAAGGTTCTGACCGATTGCTCCCGCATCGCAGTTCCTTGTCTTATTTACTGAAGCCTCAACACTTGGGACCTCATCATTCGGGAAGCCGTTGACGGGGGTACGTGTGCTCTTCACAAAATAAAAAATAAAAAAGTAGAACAATAGTGACGTTCAATGCAAGGCGGGCTCATGAGGAAGTAGACGTTCAAGACCGAAAGCTTTGTACTCACTCATTTAATGCTGCGGGGAAACGACCACCGCGTTTCAGAGGAAAAGAGCCTGCGATGTCTGGCGCAGGAAATGGACGCTCCAGGGTGAAGCGGGTCGGCCGTTTCACAGTTGTGTCTGCCTCTATCTAATCTTCGCAGCGATGCGCATCGCTTACCCTTCCGCGATACAAGAAGGGAAGAAGAGGAATAATACTCCCCTGCTTAAGCAGATATCCAAGCTAACGGCTGCGGAGTCCGGCTAAAGTCTGGAAAGAGTCATTATGGGCCGGAGTCACGTCGAATGCGTGGAAAAAAAAAAAGAAAGCTGCCTATTTGAACATATAACATATACAGCGGCAAAGCTGGGCTTCACGCTAGCCGCTCTGCGGGGCCCGAGTTTGTCCCGTGTACGTGATCTCGCTTTTCGAGCCGTTTGCGGCGCGGCAGTAAACAGCTCGAAAGAACCAGGAAAGCAAAACGCTGAGAAATTTCCGCGCGCGAGATTCCGCCCGCAAAAAGAGCGTGCGTGCTACGAGCACGATGCGTTTCCACGCCGCTATCGTTTCCTTTCTGGCTCGTGTATCCGCTGACGGTGAATTGCAGCGTTCCGTGCAGTTAGGCATAAGCTGAAGATTTCTTTCCGGCGTCTAGTGAAGAACGGGGATAAGTTTGGAAAAGCGCACGCGCTTTGTAGTTGTGAGACGTGTAAGGAGGGGAAATGTGAGGGGGGGGGGGGGGGCAGATCTCCGTCTTGATAGACACACGTGAGCTGCATCTTGCGTCAATGCGCGCTAAGCATCCCTCTTTGAGCACATATTTGTATGCCTGCTGTAGTGACGTCAGAAGGGGTGTGAGTATTTGTGTTATAATTAGCTGAATAATGAGCACTCATCTGATGTTCTCTGAAGTGATGCATTTGCTGCAAAGTCATGGAACATGTAACATTTTCTCGCTTGACCAAGTTTCCTGAATCCAACTTATTTTGCACCCCTGTTCAGCATGATATCCGAAAAATTTTCTCTTGCGAAACACAGTAGCGCACCTTGACTGACGATATGCGTTCCATTCTTGATAATGGTTTCGGAGATTTCTTCTACCTAAATTTCTGAGACGCGTTTGACAAAGTTCCCCAAAACATGCTTCGTGAAAAAAAAATCTGAATATTGATCCTAGCGCATGTGTATGTATTGAATTCTTCGTAACAAATCGTTCAGAATTTGTACATTGCAACGGCTGTAGCAAGCTTTTTATTTATCTCGAATAACGTCTGATGTGCCACGAGAGGATTTCCGGATCCCTCGCTTTTTCTTAGATATTAATTTCATAACGTAAAGTGCCAACGAGTTCTAGAAGTGGGGGATAGCGGGTATACAAAAAAAAAAACAATACATGCGACATAAGCAGTCACAAATAGCCTCTATTAATTATTCATTATGCACTCGTGCTGCAAGCCTCATAAATGGGCTGTCGCGGGTTTGGCACATGTGGAAATTTACACTTGAAAAATGCATGCTAAAATGGATGCACAGTAAGTCAAAAACAAAAAAAAATGAAATAGCACTGAAAAACTGAAAAGCAGTCATTCCAACATTGTTCACGAGAGGCCGCCGCGGTGGCTGTGGTTATGGCGCTCGGCTGCTGGCCCGAAAGACGCTGATTCGATCCCGGCCGCGTGGGTCGAATATCGATCTAGAGGCCCGTGTCTGTATCTAGAGGCCCGTGTACTGTGCGATGTCAGTGCACGTTAAAGAACCCCAGGTGGTCGAAATTTCCGGAGCCCTTCACTACGGCGTCTCTCATAGTCTGAATCGCTTTGGGACGTTAAACCCTCATAAACCAAACCAAACCAAACCAACTGTTCACGAGACATCATATATAATATGAAAGTGTTTGAAGGCAACTTGTTTAAAGCGAGCGGTGAAGGACAGCACCGTAAGCACACTTTGCTTGTTTCGGCACGTTAGAATTTCAGCCTTCTTCTGCTATTTTTTTTAGTGCGATATCACTACTCCACACCTACCAACCCCGAGCAAAAATCTTGTCTTCTTCTTTTCTTGTCTTGTGGTCCGAACTAACTCGCGCTTACCCGGGCTACACGTGTAAGATCAGGTAAGTTCGAAGGAACGTTGCGCCTCCGAATGATTGGTCGCAAGAGGTCGCTCGGGAATGAGAGCAACACGGGTCGCACAATCCCTATACCGGTGGCGGTGACAGAAACAGCCACCTGCCAGTGCAGTGGCGCGTCGCTTAACCGCTGCGCCACTGCGCTGGTAGTGGTATGAGGCCTCTTAGCGATCTATGAATGTTAAGTAGAGAATGCCGCCAATTCTGCATATACGGGCATTAAACCACTAAACATATCGCGTCATACCCTTAAGGCGTAGCTGAAGTGTACCCTCCATCCAGTTGAAAAATGAACGCATGCTACAGCACGTGTACTCGGTCTAACTACGTCAAATACCTACCATTTTTTCTTGTTTTCTGCCTAGCTGCTGCCAACTTTTCATTTCTCGTGTTCGTTACTGTTTCACTGACCTGCTATATTACGGCTCCTAAAACATGGGAAGAGTTCAAAGAAGAACTAAAGAAGAGGATGAGTGTTCAAGAGCAAGCTGAAAGTAAATCTAAGACATGTACTGAGAAAAATCAAGGAGTACGGCACAGCGAAAAGTAAGAACGAGCAACTCGAGACAGAAAATGAGGCACAAAAGGAAGCAAATGAAGCACTTGCGTACGCGTGCGAAAAAGCAAAAAAAAAAGCCACTTGAGGAGCATGAAAATAGCGCGGCAAGTGGGCAATACTGAATAAATCGAAACACTGAAATCAAGGGTGTTGAAACGGTGGGCGGTGAGGACCTGATGAAGATTTTCAGTGAAACTGGAAACGCCTTGGATAAACCGTGATAGTTTTCTTTATTAAGAAAAACTTAATGTCTAGTTGCTATTAGCCATAAACTCGCTTTAGCTGTTATCTGTCGCCCTTAGCGATATAGAAAGCTTTTTCGCTTGCTTGGAAGACAACTGCCTGACACCTTCGGATTTTCAGAGGAAAGGAAATTAATGGAAATATACTGGGATAACATTTGCAGATTAGAATCCGAAAATGATGCCTATAACGAGTTTCTGAACCTCTTTACATTTCCTTACTCTCAGTTCTTCCCTTTGATTGTCATTAAGAAAGCTACATAATGTCGTAAGCCTTGGATCACAAAGGATGCCTTGATATGATAAGAATTTCTAGAAAGCTGAACAATTTATTCAGTTTCTCCTCCACAAGTGATGCAAATGACTGGAATAAATTTAAAAAACAAAAACAGGATAAATGCCTCACAAAGAAATCGAAAGGCAAATACCTATATAATATAGTCGAACTTGGTTGCGACAAGAAATCCAAAGAAAGGCCGCCGCGGTGGCTGAGTGGTCACGGCGCTCGGCGGCTGGCCCGAAAGACGCGGGTTCGATCCCGGCCGCGGCGGTCGAATTTCGATGGAGGCGAAATTCTAGAGGCCCGTGTGCTGTGCGATGTCAGTGCACGTTAAAGAACCCCAGGTGGTCGAAATTTCCGGAGCCCTTCACTACGGTGTCTCTCATAGCCTGAGTCGCTTTGGGACGTTAAACCCCCCTAAACCATAAACCAAACCAAATCCGAAGAAATTTGGAGCAAAATAAATCAGCTATTAAATCGTTTTCCTACAAACAGCTGACACAAAGCCGTACAAAGCAGAAGCTTAAACATACTTTTCTTAGAAGCAACAAGCGCGAGTGAACTCTACACATTGTTTATTTCGCTAAGAAATAGCCATGCTACCGAAGTTGACAATACTCATATAATACTTGTTAAATATGTTCGTGACCTACTTTTGCCACAGCTTACACACATATACACATTCGATCAGTCAACAGGTATTTTCCCGAACAGAATGCAAATGTACAAAGTAACAGCATTATTTAAACTCGGTGAAAAAAAATTGCTTATCCAATTACCTCCGAATTTCCATGTTGCCGATTTTTTTGTTGAAGAGCAGAGAACAGCCAATAGATTCGAGAATAACGAGGCTTATAAGCAAGTTTGATCTCGTCAGTACCTCTCAGTTTGGATTCCGCTAAGGCATATTGCGAAGTTGGCTGAACTTTCCGTGGCGCCAGAAAGCGAAAACGCTCATCGGGCGCGCCAGATTGCTGCCAAGGAGGGAAAGCTTGACAGGCATGCAACGACGCTTTCATTTCAGTGTCTTTGTACGGCCTGACCGTTCGGCCATCACCATGCTACCGGGCCTTTGTAGGTTTATTGCCGAAATGCGGAGACGCTTGCAAAGGGCGCGGGGGAGCTGTTCTTTGTTGTGACCGGACGGCAGCAGCGACAGCGCGCCCCAGCCGGGCGCGGCTGAAGAGATTAAAGAAGTGCGAGTTCTCCGAGTGCTCAATGCTTGCATGCGTTTGTAACCGGTAGAGCAAAATGGGAACAGCAGTTCGCATGGAGCACAGCTATCTGGCTGGGCTATCGTTCTGCAGTGGTTCAGAGATTAGACAAAAAGGGGTGCCAAATTCACTAGCGCCAATGCATTTTCAGGGCTTGCGGCCGCCAACTCACAAGTTTTACTGATAACTGGGGAAACCGGATACCTGGTTATTTGGGGTTAAAGTGAAGGTCGCAACGGACCACAACCCGCTCACTTACCTGACCCGTTCAGCGTCCACTATTGCGCGGTTGATCCTATGGTCCCCTGCATTGCTAAAGTATGACCTAAAGGTCGCGCATATCAAAGGTTCACAAAACAAGTGCGCTGATACACTCTCTCGTGTAGAATGCAAGGAACAATAGCACTAAGATGATAGTGGTTTGTATTTGCGTCTGTTTCCTGTTCTAGAGCCGCAAACGAGTGATCCAATGGTAGATGTAATTTTGTGTATATAACTATTTAGCTTACTGCGGTGGTCACGGTGCATGGTGAAGGCTAGGGGCTATAGCCTGGCAGTTGGCATAGAGAGAACGGACATGGCGAGTTCTGGAACGTGCATATTGGTGTCCTAACCTTGTGTGCGCGGAACGAATGGATGCTGTGGGTGTGTGCGCGCAGTGCTGCTTGTAATTTGCGGCTCAAGTGGAATATTAACACTGACAGCAAGTGTCTGCGTGACATCCTTGGTTGGGAGGTGTGAAGTTCGCTGAACTTTCCGTTACGCCAGTCGGTCTTGTGTTCGCGAGGAATGCCGCACCAGTGGAGTTAGCCGAAGAGGGACGCCAGACTGGTGCTTGGCGGCGGCCGTATTGTGGTCAGCGCGTGGCCAACAAAGAGAGCCGTCCCGTCCCCGTCTCCCCATCTTGCAAGGAAAGTCCTTGTGTTCTTCGCGCGGTCAAGTAGTTGTAGTGGTTTTATTAAAATAATAGTAAAAAGGAAGGGAAAGATTTTTGCTAGCCCCGGCATCTGCCATCGATACTGAAGCACCTGAGCTGGGGCAGCGGAAATAAAGGATAGCAGGCAGAATGGAGAAATGAAATGAAAGAGGTGAGGGGACAGGAAGAGAGGATAGGGGGAGAAGTAATATATACAGACTATTTACACTATAAGAAATGTGTTCAGGTTGTGCGCGTGATTAGTTCATGTTGCAGGAATTAAAACACACGCGCACAGCACTGTGTTGGCTACAACTGGAGTGGGGCGTCGGTATTAATCGTTCAAGGTAGAACTCGCGGAGCGTTCGGTCACTGCATGTAACTACCTGGCGGAGAACAGATTGGACGCCAAGCCCGTGTGTTGAGGAATGCACAGAGGCTCACCAAGGTTCGCTCACGAGTGCGCGCACTGCCCTGCGGCCACAACAGCGTCTTGATGGAGTCTGGTAGTATGCCCTGCGCCCTATGGGCTCCGTGCGCTGGTATGGTGGCGCCAGCAGCGACCACATCGCCAGCGCCCCCTTGTGGCACTCGCCGCGTTAACCGGACGCTCAGTCACGGCCGGTCTCGCGAGGGCAGAGCGCGCCCCCCTCGAGACTGGCCGTGGTGGCCCTGCGCCTTCCTCCATGCCCGATGCGTTCGCGTCAGCGCGGCCGCATAGCTGACTCACACTGACCACGATGCCATTCTGAGTCAACGCCTGCTTCTCTGCGGATTTCAATGCATTGAAAGCCTTGACGCCACCGCTGCTACATTTCGTTTCAATTGCTTTCAGGTTGCGCTGATCACCGATTGCGAGCAACCATGATTGTGTTGCAGTCCCGACGGCACTGCAATATCAGGTAGCGCAGTTGAGCTTGAGATTAATTAAGAACCTTTACAGTTTGAAAAACAAGTCTCCGATTGGCTCAGATAATGAAATCAGCTATGTAATTTACATTCACTGTGACATCCACTATGTGAATGGTCGGCTAGAATTGCGAAAAACGCAAACTTACCCCCCCCCCCCCCCCCCCCACACACACACACACACTATGTGAATGGTCGGCTCGAATTGCGAAAAACGCACTTACACACACACGCGCACGCACGCACACACACGCAGACGCACACGCGCACACACACACACATCATATGATAGTGATCAGATGATAGTGCTCTGCATCCTGCAGGATCGACACTACTTTACTTTGTGTATTCCCCTCAGAGAAGCATAGCTCTAAGCATACAAAAAGACGATGGGTTTCTTGCTGATTATCTTCCACAGTTAGATGACTTTCATTTCAGGAATATCATGAAGGCACCAACTGCATGAATTATTTTGGTCGCATTTTTTTGGTATACACTTAACTCTAGAAAGACCGCCGCGGTGGCTCGGTGGTTATGGTGCTCAGCTGCTGACCAAAATGACTCGGCTTCGATCCTGGTTGCGGCGGTCGCATTTCGATAGAGGCGAAATGCTAGAGGCCCGCGTACTGCGCGATGTCAGTGCACGTTAAAGAACCCCAGGTGGTCGAAATTATCTGGAGCCTCCTACTATGGCGCCGCTTATAGTCTGAGTTGCATTGGGACGATAAACCCCAATTAAATCAAAAGATTAATTCCAGAAATTAAGGGTTTAGCGATGTTGTGAAATCCAAGAAATATATATAGGGAAATTTGAACCACTCTCTATTTTTCTTTTTATTAGTCCAGAACAGGATTTGAGATCTCAGAAATGCAACAAATAAAGATACAAAATTTTAAACCACTGTAGGAAATAAAATGATGCAAATAAAGACACAAAAGCTTAGGTGGAACAAGGGGAAAAACGACATAAGCACTTTCAGAAGTAAGACGTCGCTCTCACAGAACACACGCGCACGAAAAAAAAAACTGGAAACAAAATTGACACGCTGAAGCAGAGATGCGCATAACAAGTGAAGACTTCAACTTCCGATGATACCTCCAAGAACTTCACCGTAGACCATTTCCTGTGACTGACTGAGCGCGCATTCCTTCCCTCTACATAAAGACAAAGCAACTCCTACCAATGATGGCATGTTCAAAACACCCCAGTCAGTGTAAATCCTTTCCCAGTTCACACCCATGAATTTAATTCTACAGTGCATTCATTTCCAGCAGACCCTCTGTGTATGAGCGAGCATGCACGATGTCCAAGGAAAACCATAAAAATACATTCGGTACCTTGACTGCAGTGTTTTTATAGCTGTTATGACATTGATAAACACAGCAGTAGGTCGAGGACCCATAATTATCCAAGTTTGTTCTCGCCTTCGGACGAAGCACCTCACCGCTCGCCTCGCTCACTGCAAACTGAACAAGAGAGCTGCGTTGGCTGCGTCCGCCTTTCGCCACCGCTGTTAACCAAGTGGCGCCACTTGCGCGCGCCAAACTGCAGCGCACAGAGCAAGCATATATATCGCTACGAGCATCGGCGAACGCGGCACAGTGAAGGAGCAGGTGCTCTGGTGTTTCCACTACACCGCATCCGTCACACCCATCACTCGTCACGATTCGGTGACGCTCCCGTCGTTCCCCGGGCCACACGCAGCCACGCCGTCACGGGAATACTCGGAACTCACCTTGAAGAAACTTATACAGGTACGGTGGTCGACATGTGTACGGCACCAAGGGGTTGCCGAGAATTTCGGGCATGCGGGAGAGACACCTCGTGTGACCAAGTGACTGTGAAGCGCCTATTCCCTTCACGACTTTTTTTTTGTAAAGAACCCAAAGTCTTGAGTGATCGTCCTTTCGGCATAGATTCGTCCCGCATGCATGTGTGCGAAAGAGGAAACAAATGTCAAGGTTAGGAATGTTGTAACTTCTGTGCAGTGGGGAATGCTAGTGGTGTTTGTGGTGTTTATGTTTGGTTGCAACCTCTCCTTTCCCAAATGCTTGGCTGGTCGAGGGAATTCCAGAGTTTTGGCTTTCCTTTCCCCGACCATTGTTTAGTCGATATTCTTTCCCCAATCTGTGATTAGTTGGCGGAAGCCTTGTTTTACTTTACCGAATCATTCATTGGTGAGGAGGGTCGCTTGTTAGCTAATTGGTTGCTGTTCGCGCTAAGGGCGGAGGCAGAGGGGTTAAAAGTAAGCGCTATGGGTTGAACCGGGGCGGAGTTTGTCTGATCAACGGTTTAAGGGCCGGGATACATGGAGCGTTTTCTGGGCGATTTTCGCCCGACGGCGCGCATTTGACGCCCGGCCTCGAAAAAAAAAAACGCCCGCCGCCGCCCATCTGGCCCCGCCAGATATTGACGCGCGGCGTCCGGCGAGACCGGAAGCGGCAGCCGAAGCAAGCCAATAGCAGCGCAGAAAGCCCGCTTTTCCGGTATAGCCGCCTCCGCCGCCGCCGCCAACATGGCCGCCATGGCCGACGTGCACCGCTGTGTTTATTGCACGGAAATGTTACTATCGTGAAAATAAACGCTTCACGAGACACGAAATATCACTTTTTTTTGGAGAACACGACCGAATCTTGGATCGAAATGACCACTTTTCCTCCCTGAAGCGAAGGTGCCGAAGAAAACCGCAGCCGATGGTAGCCACGGCTGAGCGGGCATCGAAAGGTACGCGACCGCATGCATTCGAGCACGCAAAACCTTGTAGATATCTATGCACGCGTGCTGCAATCAGTACAGTGGTGTCTAAATGAACAATTCCGTTATCCTGAATGAGGAGTCAGCGTCGCTGCTTTCAAAGAGCTCCTCGCTGAATGGTATTAGCCACTTGTAGATCATATTGCTTTCGCGCTGAGAGATATGCCTGTTTCACATTCAAGCGAACCGCTCGCGAACTCCGCCGCGGCGGCGAATACACCCTCTCTCATGCCGCGTTCACACTTGGACATTCGGCGACCAGAGCGAGCGGAATCCGCTTCCGCGGCAGAGATTCCGCCGGAATACCCAGCGAAAAGGCCGATCGGTCCAGGACTGAATTCTGCCGCCGGTAAAAAATCCGCCGAATCTCGTCAGCCAATAGGAAGGCGAGTACCCGCGGCGACAAACATGGCGGCGCCCTTCGATGCAGGACGCCTCGCTTCGGACTGGATTCGTCGCTTTTACTGCATTTTTCAGCACGTTCACAGGCCATAAAAGAGCCAGCGGTCTTTCGCTTTGTCTTATGTCGCCCATAAGAAAACGTTTGAGCGATAAATTTGCTTTAATTTTTATTTCGGGTGACGATTCTTCCCCTTTTAGGCTTAAGAGGGGCGTTGAGTCGTTGACAACAATGGTTCCTGTCCTAACCACCAGATGGCGCCACTGGGCATTTAAAAAGGGAGAATGTTAGAAATGTCGTAACGTCCGACAAAATAGCTGCATTTAGCGTACGCAAGCGTGCATAAGGTTTTAGTATGTAGACAGCATCGATTAACCTCTTGCCACATCTGTGAATGCCGTGAGCAGACGACACACACACGATGAGCGGCGATGCGGTGGTCGGGAAGTGTGAACGAGACAGCATTTCGGCGGCCGCGGATTCCGCTTCCTCTCGCGGCCGAATGTCCAAGTGTGAACGCGCCATCAAGCGGCGGAGAAAGCCCCAGCGGCTGGAGCGGCGAGGTTCGGGCAAGTTGGAAATTTTCGCGGCGGCGACGCGGCAGCACCGAATCTCAACCAATGACGGCCCGGCGTTGCCACGTAAGTTTGTACGCCGCACGTACGAACTTTTGTTTAAAAATAAATTGTAAAGTGCTGTTTAATGCTTAAAACGCAATAATTATATTTATTTAAATAAACCGTGAAAATAAGTGACAGAATAATGCTTTTATATTACGCTTTTTTTGTGTTTGCAGACCACCAAAACCGGTTGCAGGCGCATATCTTTTGTCAGCAACATTGGTTTTCGCAGCGGTGGGAAACGCGCAGCGTCGATGCATGTGAAACGAAAGCTCGCGAACCGCTTCGCAGCGCCGCGCCGCTGTTCGCTCTGTTGTTGTTATTGTAGGTGCTATGGGATATTCTGGGGAGGGGGTACTGGTCCCGACGTATGTTGGCCCTTAGGGCATCACTCTTGGGGACCAGGGGTAGGGGTTAGGGGGATGTAGGGGGGAGGGGGAAGGTGGGTGCCGTCATGTCCGGGGGAAGCCGTGGCCTGGGGTCCATCAGGAGGATCTTTTGGTCCTGCCATCACGTCGCCGCAGCAGCAACTCCAGCTCGCACCTGGGAGGGGAAATCGCGGTGCACTGGGAGTGTGTGCAAGCACCGGCCGGGGGAGGGGGAGAGACCTGGTGCACTGGGATAGTGTGCAAGCACCAGGCCGGGGAAGGAGCCGCGGTCCTCTTGTAGCCATCGCCTCGTGCTAGACGGGGCGACGGACTAGAGTAGGAGGCTCAGGCCAGACTCCCCAAGAAAGGAGAGGAGGATCCGGTGCGCTTGGAGCTGGTTGCGGACCGGGAACAGGAGGTCGTCCTCCGTGGTGGTCGGGAGACCAAGTGCCCGGTAGCCCGACTCCAGGCGTTGCCTGGGGAGGTCGTGGGTCGGGCACGCCAACAGAAGGTGACCGAGAGTGCCCGTGTCACCGCAAGAAGGGCAGGCAGGGGAGGAGGTCCGGCCATGGACGTATAGCCTGGAAGGCGTCCACGTGCATCCGATACGGAGACGCAGAAGCAGGGAACGGTCCCGCCGGGGCAGCTGGTCCGAGAGCCGGCGGAAGGGCTTTCGGGCCGCTATTCTCCGGTCCGGGTGAAGGGTCCGCACCACCTGCAACAGGAGAGAGCGGGCAAAATCGTGCTGGGTCACTGCTAAAGATACCGGGGACCCGTCGGCGTGAGCTGACTTGGCCGAAGCATCAGCCAGGTCGTTGCCCTCAATGCCGGAGTGGCCCGGCACCCAATGCAGCGTGATCCGGTGGCCCAGATCCTCCAGGGCGTGCAGACGGGCCCTGAGCTGAGAAGTGGTGGCCACGGTATCGTGAGGCCTGGTCAGCAGCTGAAGGGCTGGCCGGAAGTCGCAGAGGACTGCCACAGGGCCAGGTGGGAGGGCCGCCATGAGGTCAGCCGCCAGGTGTAGTCCTGCCAGCTCGGCAGCTGTCGAACTGCCTGGGAAGGAGAGCCTGCAAGACTTGGTGATGCCCAACTGCGGGGCCACGAGAGCCGCAGCCACCCGGCCTGAGGCCGGCAGCACCGACCCATCGGTAAAGAGGAGAGTGGAGCCTCCGCACTCCTCCAGAAAGGCAGCAGCAGCCTGCTTGATGGCTGCAGCCGGTGTGCGGCGCTTGGACGTGCCTCCAAAGTCCAGGCAGACCTGCAGAGGAGGACGCGTAGGGAGCGGGGGCAGAGCCAAATGGCTGTTGGGTCGGCCCAGGGACTCTAGGTAAGAACCGGGGATCATGCCCATCCTGGAGTGGGGGCGCCCCAAGAGACGTGCAGAGGGCTTCACCGTCAGATACATGGTGCAGCCGGTCCGTGTGTGTGAGGCCTCTCTGCAATAACAGAAGGTTTAGTGGGAGCACCCCCGCTTCGGCAAGGGTGTCCGGGGTCTGGGAGGTCCGTGGGACTCCCAAGAGACGGCGGATCCATTTCCGCCGAGCGATCTCGAGGCGGTTGAGCCGGGTGGCCTTGAGGGTCACCAGGGGGAGGGCGTAGAGGACTTCCGAAGTCCCGGCAGCCTCGAGCAGCCGGATGGCCCAGGTGGCAGAGCAGCCATTCCCGCGTGCCAGGAGGCGCTCGGCCGCTCGGCCGACGCGGTCCAAGTGGAGCAGGAGGGGCTTGTCTGCCGGGATCCAAGTGAGGCGATGGTCAATGGTAAGCCCAAGGTACCTCCCTTGCTGTCTCCAGGGCAGGTTGGTGCCGTCGACCTGCAAGGTGCGGATCTCGGCCGTGGCTCGTGCACCTCGCGGGTGGACGAGGAGGGCCTCCGACTTTGTGGCGGAGAGCACCAGGCCCTTGGAAGTCAGGAAGGACTTGACCGCGTCGAGGGCCCGCTGGAGGGCCCGCCTTGCAGGGATGATGTGCCTGCGGGGGGCGCGGACCCAGAGGGCGATGTCATCTCGTAAAGAGAGCAGAAGACTCGGAGGCGATCCTGCTGGATGGCGTTCGGGAGGCCGGCCATGACCAGGTTGAAGAGGAAGGGGCTGAGGACTGAGCCCTGCGGAACCCCGGCGGTGATGGGGCGAGGAAAGCTCAGGGTGCCCCCGACCCGAGCCTGCATGGACCGGTTGGAAAGAAAGGTTGTTACGAAACGGCGCAACCGCCCGGTCACTCCAAGATCGTCTAGAGCCTGCTCGATCGTGGAGTGGGGCAGGCTGTCGAAGGCTGCGTGGACGTCCAGGAGGACCAGGAGGGCGACGTCTCCCTGCTACTTGGCGTCCTCCAGGCAGGAGCCCACGTCTGCAATGGAGTCTGCTGTGCAGCGGTGCCTGCGGAAGCCCGTCTGGCACTCGGAGAGTAAGTCGCTGGCCCTGTCTATCCAGGAGAGGCGTTGCAGGGCCACGAACTCCATGGACTTGCAGGCTGCTGAAGTCAGCGACACAGGTCGGTAGGAGGAAAGAGCCCTGAGGGGTTTCCTGGCCTTCCGGATCGGGACCACGATTGCCGTGGACCAGCTCTCCGGGAGGATGCCGCTGTCCCAGATGATGTTGAAGGCATCCAGGAGGCGGGCCTGCTCTGGGGCGTTCAGGTTCCGCAGCATCTGCAAAGTGAGCCTATCTGCCCCAGGAGCGCTCCGCTGCTTGGAGCGGTGGAGGGCTCGGTGGAGGTCATGAGGAGTGATGGGAGCTTCACACAGGGCTGCAACGGAACTGGTTACACCTGCCGGAAGAGGGGGTCGTCCGGGAGGGGGCTGGGCCAGGGGGACCAGAGGAGGGACGGAAACCGTGAGGCTGGCAGAAAAGTGGTCGGCCAGCTGCTCAGCCATGGCCAGGTAGGAGACCCCCCCGGCGATGGCTGCGCCCAGGACTGGGTGGCGGCTGGTGGCCACCTGCAAGAGGGACCGGAACAGTCCCCAGGCCCTGGAGGACTGCCGAGCAGACTGGAGTGAGCGGCAGATGCCGGCCCAGCTCTCTCTTGTCCGTCGGTTGACCTGTCGGCGGCAGGTGGCGTCGATCTTGCGGTAGGCCTTCCAGTCCTCGGGAGCACACGTCCTCTCCGCCCTGCGTTCCGCACGGCGCCTGGCAGCGCGGAGACCCAGGAGGTGGAGGTCGGGGACAGGGGCCTGCGCATGACACGACACCGACATCGTGGCCGCCTGGGCGCAGGACTTCAGGCAATCCAGGAAGTCACCTGCGAATGGGATTTCTTTAGTGAGCTCCCTGAATTGGGGCCACTTAATGAGGCGATACTCCCTGTCCTTTGGACGCTGTTGTTGGGCAGGGCTAAGGTGGATGGGAAAGTGGTCCGATCCAAGGGAGCCTGCTGCCCGCTTCCAAGAGTATCGGCAGGCTTCCGAGTGGAGGGCCAGGTCGATGACCGTGGAGTGGCCTGGGCGGATGAATACGGCCGCCTTAGGCCTCAGGAGGTGTAGGCCAGCAGCCGCGACCGCGTCCAGGAGCTTCCTGCCGCGGGAGGTGGTCGTCTGGCTGCCCCAGTCTCTGTAGTGGGCATTAAAATTGCCACAGATTAGGGCATCCTTGCCTAAGCGGGAGTAGAGCGCAGTTAGACAGGAAGGGTCGCAGGGAACGCTAGGGGGAACGTAGACCGAGGCCACCGATGTGTCCTTGCCACTAAGGCGGACGCGGATGGCGGAGACTTCCATCGGGCTCATGTCTGGGGAGGCCACGTCCAGGACGGTGTGGGGCAGGTTGCTCCGCACGTAGATGGCAGCACGGGGCCTCTCCTGCGGGTGGGAGCTGTCCAGGCAGGGGGCCGCACTGCAGGTCTGCAGTGTGCAGCTGGAGCAGCCTGCATAGCCCGTGTACCAAGGGAGGCGGGCGGCATCGAGTGGAACGCGGGTCTCCTGTAAGGCAAGCACATCAGGGTTTAATGTGCCCTGCAATAGGAGGTCCCTGAGCTCGGCGTGGCGCGCACGCAGGGAGTTCACGTTCCACTGCAGAACGTGCGGCCGTGCTCCGGGACCTTTACGCCTGGCCATGTCTGTAGCTAGATGGGCTCGCTCCAGCGAGAGCTGCCTCACACAGCCGGCGAGCCCCTGAGTTAGGGGGGAGCTGTGGCAGTAGGGACTGGACAGCCATCAGCAGGGCAGCGGTCACCGTCGGCTGTGCGTCCGGGGCAGGGGCTCGGGCCTGGTCAGCAGGGCGGGAGGGCCTGGACCTTTGTGAGCGCAGGGCCATCGCGTAAGTTATGCCGCCGGTGGTCCTGGTTGCCGGGGACCTTTGCTCCCGGTAGGGCTGGTGCTGCTGGCGGACCTCGGCCATGACCGCACGGCGGGCGGCAGGGTTGGCTGTCACCGGAGGGCTGTGGTGAGCTGGCTCTGCTCCTTCCAGCGGCGGCAGGTGTGGTCCACTGCGCTGTGACGCCCTCCGCAGTGGAGGCACCTGAGGGTCTGTGCAGTACAGGACCTGCGATGGTGAGGGCCGCTGCAAAAGGTGCAGCGCTGGGGTCTTGTGCAAGTGGCAACCACGTGGTTGAAGCCGCCGCACTGGGAGCACTGCAGCGGGCGGGCCTTGAAGGGACGAACCCGGAACGGCATCCCTGCGATAAGGACCTGTTCAGGCGGGGCAGCGCTGAATTTGATGGTTACAGCGTCGCCGCGGCGCCGGATGCTCTGGATGTCTACAGATGCCTCGATGGTGTCCGCGATGTCCCTATCCGACACCGCTGGATCCACGCCGAAGATGGTCCCGAGGCAGCCGTCTGGTCGGGACGCCTCGAATGGCCTGACTGGCGTGTTGAGGAGTGTCTTCAGTCCCATGAGACCGGCCAGGGACTCCTCCTAGGCGACGTCAGCAGCAATGATGTTGCGCCGCCGGTTGATCCTGACCTCCAGGACGCCAGGCAGGGAGTAGAGGAAGGCGCTGTAATCCTCCCTCACCACGTCACGGAGGGAGAGGGACCTCTGCTGTGGCTGGAAGAGGACCGTTGAATAACGGGCCGTCTCCGAGTCGCTGAGCGCCTGGCCTTGCGCTGGACCAGGATCCAGCCTCCCTCGCGTCGGTGGTCCTGGCTGCCTGCATCAGGGGGGGAGGAGGGGGAGGGGGCAGTCTCCCTACTTACCTGCGCACTCTGGACAGGGGAGGAAAGCAGAGAGTCCTCAGGCTGGGCCTCGCGCAGTGGTTGTGCGCTGGAGGACTGCAGGTGGAGCTGCTGGGTGGCCGCCACCAGCAGGGACTGCAGGGCGCTGTAGTGTTCGGCGCTGTCTGAAGGGGTTGTCCTTGTGGTAGCAACGTCCACAAGGCTGTCTAGCTCTCCAGGGGGCTGGCTAGGCACCTCTTGGGAGGAACCTGCAGGGGAAGCGGTAAGAGCGGTGTCTGCCGCAGAAAGGCTCACCTGCTCCTGCGTGTCCGCCGTCGTGTGCTTGGGCCGGGGCGTGGCGCCCGAGGCTTCTTAGGCTGGCGCCTAGGTCCTAAGAGCTGGTCTGGGTGCTCCTTCAGGTACTGGGCCCGCTGGCGCGTCACCATCGGCGATGGAGAAGGGGACGGGGGCCTGGAGGGGAGGGTGGCGTCCAGGGAGTCATCGTCAGCTGGGCTGTCCGAAGCTGGGAGAGGACTCTTGGGGGGGCCCGGGATGCTGGGCGTTTCTAGGGCTCGTTGCCCCCTGTTATATTCCTCCAAGAGGAATCCCACACGCAGGCGTAGGTGGCGCAGGATGAATCGCGATTCGCACTCCACGCTAGCGAACCGCTGGTGGTAGGGCGTGCGCCACAGGTTGGCGGGGGGCGTGGCCGGTGGTGGTGGGCGGCTCGTTCCCCTCAGGGTGGTCCTCCATGGAGGTATGGGGACCCCTGCGAGTGAGGGTAAGCGAGGCACAAAGAGAAAGAGCCCAAGAGAAAGGCAGGAAGAGAAATAGATCAAGAAAAAACAAGACAGGAGAGTAATGCCCAAGAGAAAGCTGGAGGACGATTAACGAAAACAGGTGTGAAAGGGAAGGGGTTCTGAATGCGCACCGAGGGATCACTCGCTCTGTTCGCCAATTCGCTTGCATGTGAACCGCCCTATGGACCTCCTTCACCCCGCGACGTCACGAAGATGCGGTGGCGCAGATGTTAGCAGCGACTTTCGCATGGTAGGCAGAACAGGTTCCGCTTGCCCGTGCCTACCGCAGCTGCCGCAGCTACCGGCGGCTGCTTCAAGCCTGTGCACAGCAGAAGCAGCATGTATTGGCCAGCTGCGTCACTGCTGGATCCGCGTAGTAGCATAAAAATATTAAATTACCCTCGATAGGTTTCTCGCGCATAAATGCCGCATTCGGAAACTGGCTAACAGGCATTGGGCCACGGTAGTAAAGCGCGAAGTCTGGGAGTCGATAGGCACTGCCACTCAATGCACTCAATAGCATGCGAGTTACTGCGTTCATTCACGTGAACTTCAGGATAGTAGGCTGATAATTGCTCAAGGAAAAAAAAGACATATGCAGCTGCACACGTACTTATCACCTTGAGCCGGAGTGCACGGGGCGCCGACAGGTTCACTCGCCCCCAAGGAATGCGTTTTTTTTTGTTAATAGCACACCATGTTTTAATGGCGCGTTTTATCACATTTAATATTTACTTGAAACTGTTTCTTGATATGACGACGTAATTATTTCATTCGAGTAGAAAGAAGTCTGGTAAGTTGTGTCAATCTTGCGCGGTCGCGTTGGTGTGCTTAGAATAGCGTACCTTAAGTGTGCTAAACGCCATATGCTTTTTCATTGCATCATGCATGTGTCATGTTTCATGAGGTAGTACATGATCGCGAAGCTTGTTTGGAAAGAAGCAGCCGCAGGCGTGCTACTAACAGACACGTGGCGAGATTGAGAGGGGACGCGGCAATGAAAAGTGTTTTCGTTATTCATGCTTGCGATATGTAACTAAACTTGGTGCAAATATGAAATTCCTACGCTAGTTTCAGTAATTCCTTTTATTTATAGCCATACCTGGTGCAGTTCTGGGTAATTATAATTAACACCGTCGTCAAGTCCCCCCAAGGTCTCAAATAATTGAGTAGATAGTGCGCAGTTTTTTTATGCCAGCATGTACATAAAGCCCTGTTCTGTACGATGACGCGATTAGTCCTTTTTCTATATGATCAGTACTTATGCATGCATAGTTACATGAAAGCGTTTCTTACAAGAAATAACTATCACAGTACTTACTGCACGTGTAGGGAAAAAAATCGAGAGATTTATTACGCTCCTCAACGCCTCAGGAATAGTTTGCGACAAATGGAATCATTTGATTTTCATGCGAATTACGAAGGTGAGTGATCCAGTCGCAGAAATTGTGAGAGGTCAGAAAACGAACCTTAAAGTTTATTCCCTCGTTTATGGCATCTTCGCTTTCGCTTTGGTCAAAGAAATGCGGCACTGAAATCAAAGAAATTACCTCACAATTTTTGACGACCACACTTCTAAAAATCATAATTTATAAATTTGTACTCAATATTTTGCTATAATTTTTCGTCACGAAACTAGACTTCAGGGCTAGGAAAGAAAATATTTCTAGAAATCAAAAATTTTCACCAAATTGACCAGCTTAACAAGAGGACAAGTCGGCCTGGCTGGTGCGTGGTCATGCGGCTAAAAACAGCGCTAAGCGAGACACGGGATCAGGGACACGACGCTGTCCCCACTTTTCGAGCAGCGCGACACGTACGTATGTCAGCAGACGATGAGCGCATGTCTGCTTCGACGAAACAACGCCAGCACTTCCCCTCACTACTGTCCCGAAGTAAAATCATTCCGGCTAGTGCAGAGTGCCAAAACTTGTTTTATTCAATGCCTAGCGCATAAATAAACGGCAGGAACGCTTTCTACATGTTTACTACTAACCATATATACAATACAGTGGCAAACTATTTCTCTTTATAGGCCGCACGTGGCCAACGCGAGCTCGTGTACTTCAACAAATTACTAAGTTGGAAGCATCGACCATTGCTATGATTCGCAGAAACTGGAAACGCGCCTACAAGCCTTGAAAACCCGCGCTCAACACCTATCCGCGACGCCACTCCCCGACCTTTTGCTTACCTCGTTTGTTTACAAACATGCAGGAGGTCTATACGCGTCGCGGCGGCGGGCTGCCGCTTTTTCGCTCCATGTAACTCCGGCCGGGCGTCGCGCCGCCACGACGTTTTCTGCCGCGCCAACATCGTCGGAAAAAACGACGCATGTATCCCGCGCTTTAGTCATGTTGTAAATAGTTTTCTCCTGGCTCATTTCTTCTTTTTTTATTTATGTGTAAATAAATAGTTAACCTTCTCCTTTCCTCGAGTAACTTGAATGTTTGCTAGTTAAAACCATCAAGTCATCAAGAAACCCCGATTTCATCGTCAACGAAGTGTTTCTTCTCATGGCCACCTGGAGGGGAAACTCAAATCATATCGGCAGAGCTGGCTCCTTTAGCGCAAAAAAAGAAATAATCTTAAAAGCATTCACAGAAATGGAAATAGCTGTCCTATATACTGACTTTTCTAAGATATTTGACTGCCTAAATTATCGAGCACTATTAAAGAAATTGGGGTCATATGGCATACGAGGAACTTCATCAGCATTATCGACGTCATACTTGCAAAGTCGAAAGCAAAGTGTAGCAGTGGAAAATCATTTATGGACCGACAAAACATTTACGGTAGGCGTACATCAAGGGAGCATCCTGGGCCGCTATTTAATTTGTATATCAATGATATCACAAGCATCATCTCGGTTCTAAAGTTTATAATTTCTATTGATGACGCCACTTTGTTGTTTTACATTCTTAGTTATGATTCTATAGACGGTAATATTAAGAGAACTCTCAGCGATTTAAATTTATGAGCATGACAAATTTACAACTAAACAGCAAAAAAAAAAGTAGACTTCAAGACTGCAAGTAAAGATTGCAAGAAGTACCAATTTATGCTTTGGTCATGCAACTATATAAGTTTGGATAGAATAAAAACACTTGGCGTACATTTTCATACACATATGTCTTGGTATACCCGTGTTAATTCCATCATTTCCGGAATTTTAAGTAGCATTGGTTTACTAGCGAAATGAAAATATTTCTTGCTGGCTGCAGTGATGCGCTGCATTGGTTTAATGCGTTGTTTTTTCCCAATGTAAATTAGTGTTTCCTTGTATGGCGAACCCCAGATTTATAAATTTAAACCAGATTGCTAACATTTCAGAGAACGCTGTTCTTTTATTGCTTATGGAGAACCAAATACGCACCAGGAGCCTTTTCACGCAGTTCCAAGCGAGATCGTCATAATAAGGCGTTTCTTTGATCTATTGCGAACTTAAGTTTAAGACAAGCTCGATTAATAGATCGCTCACCTGAAATTAGGAAATTTATATTTCTGAGTACAATCGTTAGCCGTCAAATGTTAGAATATTCTCTTTAATTCCTGCTAAATTATCTCAGTAAAATTATTAATAATAATATCAATATTTCGGAAGTGTTACTATGTCCACCCTGAAGACATTTTGTTTTGCAGCACAAGAGCGGCTCGCATGTTCGCTAATTGTATAATGACGATTTTTTTGGTCCCGTAGCAAAAGAGATATCTATTTCCTGTTCATTGCTGATTGTGTTCATTGCTGATTGTGTTCATGCTGATTACCACGTAACATTTTAACGCGCTAGCCTTAAAGGCAACGATGTAAAGAACATGCGGTGCCGGCGTTGTGAGCGAAAAATCACGCGCATGTCTCTGGCAGGTGGAGCCTATAGAGCAACCTAGGAGGCAGGTGGGCCACCTAGGTCACGTGACCTTGCGGCGTCATCCCAACCTGCCCACCGGATAGTGAGCGAACAGCCCAACGAGGCAGGTGGCAGTTAAATCAATGATTGGTCGCTCGGGAAGACCAACCTGGACCGCACAAATCCCAAAGCAGGGCAGTGGCGCATCGCTTAACAGCTGCACCACTGCGCCAGGAGTGGCATGAGGACTAGTGTCCTCATAACCCATTACGCTATCGCGTAACCCATTACGCTATCGCGTCATACCCTTAAGGCGGAGCTTAAGTGTGCCCTTCAGTTTTTCGGTAAAGATATTATTTGAGGAAGCTTTCAGTTAGTGCAATGTCTGTGCGCATTTATTTTCATGTATGCAATTTGTCCTGAGTAATTATGTACTCAATGTGCTAACACTTTTGTGAATGCAGTATGCTTTGCAAACGGATGCATAAACATTATCATATCTGTTTTTCATTTTGTTCGACAGCATCCGCTGTGGCTCAGTGGTGATTCGGTCGTTCCAGCGATGGTGGCGGCGCCACGCGACCTCTTCCTCAAGCGGCGAGCAGGTGATCGCTCTGCGCGGCGCGTGCAATCGCAGTGGTTATCAGCGTTAGATACGGGTCAAATATGAGCATATTCTGTTATTCTACGATGTGCGAACATTCCAAACAGCAAACATGCTGTTTCTGAAAACACGTAAAAAGTTCAACAAGCAGTGATTAAGTGCATTCTGCAGGTTGGTAACGAGTTTCAGCCCAATGACCCGTCTCAGCGGCGTACTCTGTTGACGCCACGACACCTTGACGTAATGCATTCCTATTCGGCGCTTTGTTCATGCGACCAACATAGCATATTACAGCTGCATGAAAGCAGTGCAGTGCTTATGCACTGAGCTGATATGAAGTATATTGGTTATGTTTTGAGGCGGACGTTTGCAGAAAACAAACGTTTTTCATCAAGTATCAGTCCATTCTGGTCTAGATTAAACACGGCTTTCTGGCCACAACGTTATCGCTAAATAGCGATATGAATGGCAAGAACTTCAAAATTATACCTTCATTTCTCGAATATGATGCGCAATGTGGATGAATAACCGCAAACGCTTCTTGGAAACTGTCGTCTGCTCACTCGATCACAGCGTTTTCCCCCCTAGTCGAAAACACATTTTTAGCGCTAATTTCAACTGTATTGCTCGAATGACCCCTTGGCTGCCGCTTCAAACAACAGTTACATAGCCTTTTCTATTGCCGCATATATATGTGACCAACGTACGCTGCTGATGGACTGTAGTAGGACACAATTAAGTGTGCAGTAAAGCTCCACCCACATTGCGGAGCACCGAGCAGAATTTATTCGTGAGAAAATGTTGACCAATGGTAAAACATTTAAGTTTACCTAAACAAGCAGCCAATCACGAGTCGAAATTGTAGGCTCAAGGATTTTGATCTTTCTGGATTCAAAACGATGGATTGTCTGGATTGTTTGATGCAGCCCAACATTAAAAGGTTGATTGTGATCTCTGCCGTAATTGGTAAGTGAATATATATTACGCCGCGGACCGTGGCCAGTGTTACCAAATGCTGATTTTCTTTTCAATTGCGTCCTTATAAGATCAGCGCCCAATAAATACACATATCGTATTTATGCGGGTAAGGGCCGCACTCGTGTAGGCACCAAATATAGCGTCAGACTGTCTGGGTTATTAAAGTAGTTTCTTTCCGCTTGGGGGTAAGTGCCGAAAAAACAAGAAAGTGAACGCGCGAAAAATCACAGTTCAAAGAGTTTGTCGCACTTTGCTAAGCTGAGTTTGCAAGTTTCAACGGAGTTTTTGCGGCACTTAGAAACTAGCGATTCCATGCTCATATCGATAAAAAAAATTATTTCGATCCTGTAATGCAGCCAAACTTAAGCAGAGAATCTTATTAACAACCAAGAATAATTTACTGTTGCTTAACTAGACTCTAAAATATCACCAAAAGGTGCCACAACGTCAAGAAGCCGCTTTGATTCTATAGAGACGCACGCTAAGGCATCAGCGCCGTCACCGCCTCGTCCACCATGTGGCACAGCCGCCGCGCCACCTATAGGAGCTGGAATGAGCGAATAGTGTTCGGCTGCTGATCCGAAGGACGCGTGCTCGATCCCAGCCGCGGCGGTCGCATTTGGATGGAGGCGAAATGCTTGAGGCTCGTGTACTGTGCAATTTCAGTGCCCTTTAAAGAACCCCACGTGGTCGAAATTACCAGAGCCATCCACTATGGCGTCCTTCATAGCCTCAGTTGCTTTGGGACACGTTAAGTCCCATAAACCTAACCAAAGTTTTGTTCGAGCCCCTGCCGCTTCGGCGGAAGTAAATTCTTCATTCGCAGATGCTTGAAGAAGTAGTATGTGCTACATCAATCTTCATGTAGTGTAGCGTCGGCAAATTTTTCTCCTTATCTACACGAAACCACAATGATAAACCACATGAAGTAACTCTATTCGCAACTAACGTCGACAGCTTTTCAAGTGCTTCCAATTAACGATAGCGATCGGCCTGACAACCGCTTGTGCTCGGTTAAACCTTTTGCTGATGGCTGTGCGGTTTGTTACGATTTAAGAATACTAAAGATGATGCGTTGCTATACTGACCTCCATGGAATCTTTAGCTGATGCTCTAAATAGCAAAGCAACATTGGCACGACTAAATAAAAGAAACGCCCTTTTCATGTCGTAACGCCACAGGCCCACCAGTCGATATTTGTTAACAGTACATCTTTAGGAGCTACATCGTATACATAGTTTGGTGTTTTTCTAACCCAGAATCTTACTTGGAACGATCAGGTTAGCCACTTGCCATTGCCAGTCGCCTGCTGGGATATTAAAAATTATGTTTTCGATGTCTCCTTCTTCTGTAAAACTAATCGTACATAAATTTTAAGTTTGTACAAAGCTAGAATATATATTTTTCAACAATATGGAACCCCCAAACTAAATCACTGGTAGCCGAAATGGAAGAATGCAAAATAAAATCGTGTCACTCGTGTTATTCTTTCCAATATGGTCATTCGGAAAGCGTTGCAGTAATGAAACATACCTTACTATTACCGCCCTGAAAGTTTCAGAGAATGATGTCATGACGAGCCTTTTCTAAAAAAAAATTGACCACAAGAACGCAGATCTAAAAAAAAAAAGCACTGGTCATTCCATCTACGTCAGTTTCATCGTGAATGGATCATGCGCTCAAGACCGGCGTCCAGTTTTTGCCCAGTACCTCGTAAATGGCATATTTCATTCCCTGGACACCATCGAGGTGGAACTGCCTAACAGCCAGCTACTTATTGCCAACAATAACGAAGAATTCAAAAAGTATGCAGGAACAGGAACGTTTTGTTTCAGATTAGCCGGCTTTTCCTCCTAGTACTCCTGTACAATGATATCACGAAATACTAATGTGAAGCGACGTCAGCTGCTAGAGCGAATGTAAGAACGCATGGTGGAGTTAGACCACAGCTACACAGAGCTTCGCACGAGAGTGATGTCCACCATGTAAACGAAAGTGTTATATCAGAAGTTGATGAGGACGAGGCACAGCACTGACATTCAAAAATGTATTTTACTCTTAGCATGGAGACATGTACACAGTTGCGAGCACACAAAATGAGAAGAAACAATGCATGCGCGTCGTTATGCCATCTATGGTCGTCATTTCGTTATGCAGAAGATTAACCGATGCCGCACTGATGCACTCCCCTTGTTCCCTGCGTATCAAATGTTCCTTTAGAACATCACGGGTATCACGATCTCGGCTCCTAGCTTCGACTGTACATTTACTGAGCAATGACTTGCAGGATGTTTTGAGACAGCCTTTGCAAAGCACGGACAGTGACAACTTCTGGGTTGTTCCGCATTACGCTTGTTTGGTTTGGTTTGGTTTATGGGGGTTTAGCGTCCCAAAGCGACTCAGGCTGTGAGAGACGCCGTAGTGAAGGGCTCCGGAAATTTCGACCACCTGGGGTTCTTTAACGTGCACTGACATCGAACAGCACACGGGCCTCTAGAATTTCGCCTCCATCGAAATTCGACCGCCGCGGCCGGGATCAAACCCGCGTCTTTCGGGCCAGCAGCCGAGCGCCGTAACCACTCAGCCACCGCGGCGGTGCGCATTACGCTTGTATTCCTGTACATTTACTGAGCAGTGGCTTGCAGGATGTTTTGAGACAGCCATTGCAGTGCACGGACAGTGACAACTTCTGGGTTGTTCCGCATTACGCTTGTATTCACTGAGTTATTAATTTAGGCATCTTCCGGTCCATCTTATGTAAATGCTGTAGGTATACTATTCTATAGTCCGCTCCTATGTGCATTACGGCTACTTGTGTGAGAAACAACATTTACTAATACATTAAAATTATTTTAGCTACAAAAAAGATCTATCCGTGCTTTGCTTTATTCAACTTTTCAGTCAGCCAACACACAGAAGGAGCTTTTAAAGAACGCAAGCTACTTAAAATACAGTAAATGTATGAAAAAAAACTGGCCATATAGATAAATAATCAGATGCAGCAAACAAATATTTGATAACGCATACCTTCGTACACGTACAGTTTGCAACTTTATAACAGCTAACTTCCATGTTTCGAAGCCCCACACGAATAATGGCCACTACAAATTGAAGTTTGCGATACGGCGAGCTCTAAATTGTTACCCCCAGCTACTTCCCATGGCAATGGAAAGCTTACTGACTATAGCTGTAAAAGAAGCATATATGATATGCTACTTTCTTAGCGTACCATGCTCTTGATATTTTCTTCTGATTTCAATGTACCGGAATCTATAAAAACACAATATTTCTTTTTCACTGTTAGACATTTTGTAAATATATTTGTCATTCAATGTCGCGTTTTGTTTTATCAATGAGCATCTGTCAAACCTTTTGCATTTGTGTTGCTCTTGTTGTTTTCGTATAGCAGAGCAGACCTTAGTAAGGTGTTCTGTCACGCATTTTGCCTGTCCCTCGTTGGTTTGTATATGCACCCTAAACCAGAATCAAAGGAATTAAGAAAAAATGTTACCCCATGTCACTGGAATTAGGCACACCACCCTTCTGCGCACTGAACAAACTGTTTGTGGCGCTGGTACTTTTCCGTGAGTGACTGGAGTACGGGTTCTTCATCTCGCATAACTCTGACAACTTTTCAAAGCGAAATTTATTGCCCCAAGGCATCAATGATGGGTGAAGGTGTGATGAATGATGTAGTAGAAATTAAATGAATGGAAAAAGGTTAGCTGATTTGATGAAGTCCAGTAGAGAACGATGGTACGGTCCCTGCGTCCAGGCAATGTATGAAGCAGGGTTGCTTGGTGAAAGACCTGCTACCATCAGGTGCCGGATCGTTGTAGGCTTGAGAGCTGGGCAGTCCCACAGTAAGTGATGAATGTCGGCCTCAGTGTCCTCGTGTTTACATATCGGACATCCTGGCCGAGGAAACAATTCTCGGTACTGAGGCCACTTCCGAGTGATGGCTGGTAACTCTGACAACTTGTCTGGAGCAGAAAAATACCAACTTCACATTTGCTCTACTGGCAATCCTTTTGAGCGTGTGATATACCGTACATGTACGGGGACAAAGATGTCTTCTGTTTTTAATCTTTGTACTGCGGATATTTTAATAAGAATTCCACAACTGAAATGAACACATCCTTGGGGTAGCAAGCGAAATGGGGCGATTTGCTGCTCATTAAGGCTAGCTGCCATCAAGAGGGGACAAGATTTCTCGTGGCGTTGGTAAAGCGCATGTTCTCTATAGCCCTCTGCACGAGCTTCAAATGGTATCATGAATTCGAAAGGATCGGTTTGTCAACTCTGGAGTGTATCAACTCATGTTGAGTAGGGGGTTTTCCTTATCGTATATATACCACTTTAGCGCATTTTGCCTTGAGCGACTATCCACTTGGATGAAGGTTCATTTTATGAAGGACGGGAGTGCAAGACACATCGAACATGGTTTAAAGCACTGGCAATACCTGCATTCTTTCAGTAACTATTAAATCGCGCTTGACTTGGCGCTAATGTTCGTCAGGTCATGTTGCGTTCGGTTCCCCCTCACCGGAAACCAGTTGGCACCTTTACGGAGGTTATCAGGACCGAACAGCCATATTTCGCCACTAGTATTTCTTTGACAAAAGCAGTTTAGGGTTTCTTAATAACACTGACAGAATCCATGCACCCCTCAGACTCAACGTATGTAAGATGTTTTGAAGGTCATCTCAACAGGTGTTCATATGCGGCTTGTGTAATGTGGCACGCACAACGAGGCGTAGGCAACAATATATGCCTTTTGTGTCGTCATATGTCGAATATTGGTTTGTTTGTTCATGTTTTGTTTGACAGGGTTAATTAGAGAAACATGGGAGAGGCCTTTGCCCTGCAGTGGGCGTAGTCAGGCTGATGAGGAGGACGGAGGAGAATGTCGATTATTAAGTAAAACATATTTGCTCAGAAGCTAAATGCCTACTGGCTGTCATGGAACGCGCAGATATATGCGGAAAATACACTTAAACACGGTGACCCGCCGCGGTGGCTCGGTGGTTAGGGCGCTCGACTACTGATCCGGAGTTCCCGGGTTCGAACCCGACCGCGGCGGCTGCGTTTTTATGGAGGAAAAACGCTAAGGCGCCCGTGTGCTGTGCGATGCAAGTGCACGTTAAAGAACCCCAGGTGGTCGAAATTAGTCCGGAGCCCTCCACTACGGCACCTCTTAGTTCCTTTCTTCTGTCACTCAATCCTTTATCCCTTCCCTTACGGCGCGGTTCAGAGGTGCAACGATATATGAGACAGATACTGGGCCATTTCCTTTCCCCAAAAACCAATTAAAAAAATAAAACACGGTGCAAAGAGCGTGCACGCGTATTCTGGCACTTCATCTACGGCTTCCTGTGGCATTTCTCCAGATGTCGTCTCAATTGCGACCATCCGTGAACACTTTCACGGTTCCTTTCACGGTTCCTGGAAGCCACTTCTCGCCTTCACCGAAGTTTCTTGCTCAACCGAAATCACCACAGCAGAGCTTGCTGTCTGCCTCTTCCTGCGAACGTAACGGAAAACAAACAGGTGGTGGCGGCAGGCACGTGTCCAGGCGAGAAATGGTATGGTAACCCTAAAATTACCGAGAAGGAGATCTTCCGTCATCGAGAGGCGCTCTTCGGTAGTTGAAGAGCAATTTTGCAAGGCCCGTGTGCAGACTCCCTTCCTGAACCTTCTTAAGGCCATCTTTAATTGTCCGAACTGCTCTCTCTGCAAGTCCGTTTGATTGCGGTTGGTAAGGTGCAGTACGGAGATGTTTTAGTTTGCTGCCAGAAATTTCGCAAGCGCATCTGGCGTAAACTGACTTCTGTTGTTGCTAACTATGGTACTGGGGATGCCTAGTCTGCTGAACATCTCGCACAGCGCCGTTATAGACGATCCCGCAGTGGCATGTTGCATAGCGACTTCTTCTATCTACTAGGAATGAGAATCCACAGCAATAAAAATCATGGCGCCGCTTGCCGGACCCGCGTAATCTAGATGGACTCGCGACCAGTTCTCTTGTATCAACGGCCAGTTTACAGGCGTCTTTGCTGGTGGCATTGGCCTAGCTTGCACGCAAATTGAACAGGTTTTAGCAAGGCGTTCAATGTCAACGTGAAGTCCGGGCCACCAGACGACTGTACTGGAGACTGCCTTCATAGCTGAGCTTCCCTGACGCGCCTCGTGCAGAAGTGCAAGAATTTGGCCTCTATAGTAGCTTCAGGCATGACGGCTCTGTGCGCCCAGTAGATAAGGCCCTGGTATAGGGTCAGCTCCAGTTGCCCTATGAAGTAGGCCTGCAAACGTGGAGCGGAAGCCTTTCACTCGCATGGGCACCCACGAATTATGAAGGACTTTACCTTGACAAGTAACTCGTCTTCTACAGTCATTTGGCGCAGAACGAGCGACGTAAGAGGATGATGATGATCATGGATGGCCAAAAAGCGCCATGGCATAAGGTATTTTCTTCTACTCAAGGTGGGGTCAACGACCCATTCCCCAAGCATTTAACCCTATAGAAGCCGAGCACTAGGCCAAGGGAAAGCTTGTACCCACTGTATCACCGGTGGGTACCCGGGGCACTGGGGATCGAACTCCGCACCTACCGCATGCGAGGCGAGTGCTCAGACCACTAGGCCACTGCTGCGGTCGCGACGGAAGAGGAGTCTCGTCAAAATGCTGTATGGTGTGAACATAGTCCAGCACTTCATCTGCGGCGATTACAAGCTAACTGTCAATGCAGCGTGCGTAAAAGAGCAGTATCCGCTTCCTGGGATCGACAACTTTTTTGCTGCGCTGCACAAGGGAAAAAAGTGTTTACTACTCTAGACCTTCGGGACGCATACAATCAGATTTCCTTGGACGAAGAATCCACGAAACTGACAGTCATTAACACCCACCCGGCACCATTTTTTCGCAACCACCGTTCGGAGTTTCAGCTTCATCTGTATTTCAGCGTACCATGTAGACAGTGCTCGGTGGCTTAGCAGGCGTGAAAGCGTACCTGGACGACGTTCTTGTGGCAGAGAAGAAAGACAGAGGCGAAGGCCTCAATCCGGTCCTGCAGCGTTTACGCGAGCTCGGTGGCAGGTTGAAGAAGGACAAGTGCAGTTTCCGTATGCACGCGTAGTCTTTTACTTGGGGCATAATATATAGCGCTGGTCATTGCTGCTGGGAACTTACAAGAACACGTATATAGGATAATCACACGGCTGCACGCGGAGCACTTTGCACGACCGTCGGCACCAGAGCGGGCGCTTCGTATAAAAACAACACGGCGCGGCGCGCACTCCCGAAGGATCGAATGACGGCTCTGCGCGCATTTTCTACTTCGTAACCGGCGCACTAAAATTACACCGCAACACAAAGAAACGGAATTAATTCAGCTTCAATAATTTAGAAGGCCATTTGATCTATTTTGGTGGTGGAGGGGCGTGAGCTAATATGAGTCATCGAACACCATTGCAGGTGAAAATCGGATTACACAGCCGCGCATGCCAAGCCGAAAACATACTTTGATGATAACGGGTAACCATGTGGCGGTATAGCCTGTGGAGGGGCTGAGGTCTAAGAGTTGGCTGCAGTCGGATACTACATGGCAGCATGTAGCCTATCGAAGAAAAGGAGGGTTTATGAAGAATTTGTGAAGGCTTTATTTCCAATATTGATAATGGTAATACTGATCCTGAACTAGCAGAAAAAATAAACTTATTGATAACCTCGCACTGCTGCCATGAAATCAGGAAGGGCAGTTATATATTGTTATTTTGTTCGGTTTCACAAAAAAAAGGAGGTAAGAAATTGCTAAAAGTCAGGGAACCATAGCCGAAACTTTTTGCGCGGAATATATGACATGATTTAGGCGACAGTACACTTAAATTCGATGCAATTTACATTTCCAGAAAGTAACTGAAGGGTCTTGGTCTAAAAGCTGCTTAGGCAGATTGACTGACGCCCAAGAGGCCATTACACGACATTAGCAGTTTACAACATGATTATGGCTGTTGTGGAGAGTGAAATCTTGATGTTCACTCTAAATAAAGTCGCTGATAAGCTCCAGGTACCTCAGCTTGCATCGGCTGCCAGTGCATCGGCTTCCCGATAGGCAAAGCAACGTGCAAGGAATTATTGTGCGCTTTACAAAGCAAGGGACCAGAAACACGTGGCTTAAGAAAAAGAACGCCCTTGGGGCCGACATCCCATGTATTTTATTTCACTAAAACTTGACTCGGCATAAAAGGGACCTTCTACTGTCTGCGAAAGATGCAGCAAAAAAAAAGATTAAAAGTTGGCTTGGAAAGTCAACGGCAAGATCTTTGTTCGAAAGACCGAGGGAGTTCATGCTATCCACATGAAGGATAAGGGCGAACTGAACGAACTGTAAAGAGTTCAGTTTGTTGCAGTAACTGAAGGATGCATGATGAAGTGGATTTTTACTTGCATAATCATGTACCTAAAACTGCAGCAGCGTTTCCCACAGCGTGTATATTGTATCCACCTAAATACGCGATCTGTGAGAAACAAGGTGACGCACGTGCTTGGAGGAGCTGTTTATTGAATTAAATTTTTTTAATGGTTATCATGCTAAGTGAAACACGGAACACTAATGAAAGGGATGCTTTTACGTCGCCAAATTATACTACCCATAATTTAAAAAGGCAGCACTCTCGAGGGGGCGGAGTAGCGTTGTTTATTGCGGGTGACGTTGAATGTCGAATCCTCGATTCTTATACTGTTTTTACCAGACTATGAAAAATTGTCACTGTGCACTGATAAGCATATATTTTTCTTGTGTAAGTGACCACCGACTGGCGATATGTCTGCCTTTCTACGGTTCGGCGATGAATTTCTTGCATTTGTGGTTCAAAATCATAACTTCAAACTTTAATAGCTGGTGGAGATTTCAACATTCACATGAGTACCATGCAGTAGTCACTCATCGAATGCTTTCAATATGGTTATATTTATTATCTAATGATTTTGTCAACTTAATATGCCAACTATGGTTGTACCCAAAGGCCAGTCAGCTTTGGATTTATGTATCCTTAAACATTATATCTGGAGTTTTATCGTGTTCTATCAGTGCCTATTTGCCGGTGTTTCTGTCTGCAGAAACAAGCGGGTCAAAAGGGATAAAGTTCCTACCAGTGTTGTAACAATTACTTACTGATACGACTCTGAGATCTTTTCGCTACGCCCTGTTGTCAGTAGAATGAGACGTGATCACTTACCTTACGGATGCCAGTTAGGCTTAAAATATGCTCATTGATATATTCGCCCTACTATAACACGAAAGCTTCCCTCCAAGAACATGTACAAAAAGTAAAAAAGAAAGCAGGAAGCAGAAAGCCATAGATTAAAGCTTAATCACTGAAATGAAAACGAGTGACAAGCTATACCAACATTTCCTTCACACGCGATCAACCGATGAACTTGTAGCATTTAACAAGCATCGCAATAAGCAAACAAAGAAGCTGCGACACGCGCATAACATATTACTCATCTTTCCTGGATATTGCATGCCGTCAACACAGTGTACTATGGTCGATAATGAACATTTTCTTAAATCGTAGTCATTGGCATAAGCCTTAATCGAAATTACTAATTGATGGCAAAGTGTGATCAGGTATTGACAGATGGGGGCAAATGCCCTCATTTTGAATTCTCTCCCTCACTCACTTTTGAATCCATGGCCCTCCCTCACCCTCGTCCTCATTTCCAAAAAATTGCTGGCCCTCCCTCGCCCTCACCCTCACTAAGAGTCGTTTTAAAACTGGAGTTATTTTTTGTAGTTGGCAACTTCTGGCGACATTACCGAGTAATAAGCATATAAGACAAGCCCTCAAGGCGCTATTGGACGAGAGGATAAACGCTTATATTGTTGTGGGTGTAAGTGCACGTGTGTTTGAGTTATCTGAGCTAATATGTGCGACAAAACCGAGACAGTTACGAGTTGAGCCCCAAAATATCACTAAGCCTTTACTTCTGGCACGCACTACATGCATGCATATATGCATGTGCCCTGCACTTATAACACTTCATTCTTATCTATAGGCACTGCTCAAATGAGTCAGCACGTTGTTCTATTTGTGTACAGAAACTAATGTACGCCAAGAATATTTAGAAAACAATGCAGTAGCATTTACTACAACAATTACAATAACTGCTAAGTACAGAATAGACTCAGAACAAAGAAAGTTTGTAGGTCACTTAATTGCCATTACCTGATCACATTGCGATGACACTGGGTCTTCTGAATTTCATTGTTTATAATCTCCCGGCATTTCACGTGATTCGTTGGATGCTCGTCTGATGACGATTCCACGCGCACGGCTGGAAGATGATGAAGACCACGCTTTCAAAATACAGCGTGATAGACTGGCAGTTTAACACGCGTGAACGCGGCTAAGAGACGAAGACGACGACATTGCAAGAACAGCTTGAGAGCTTGGCACTTCATTCAGGCAGGATGTTAAGATTTTTCCCTACTGATTGTTAATCTGAGGGAACTGTATGAACCGACCTACTTTAAGCGGGAGTGGCACTCTCTCTTGGTGATGTGATCAGCCTTACCTCGCGTCTATAGTGCTTTGTTGCTCTCTCTTCTTGCGATGTGCTTCTCGGCATTTCCAAAATGGTTTGTTAATAATTTATTTTATGTAAATAGAATATATTTCCAGTGTAATGAATACCACGCTTTAAAAAAAAAGCTGTGGTGATAGCGTAGTGGTCAGAAGCAGCGGCCAGCGGAACTCGTTTTTTTAGCGCCGCCGCGGTTTCGGATCCTGCTCCCCTTATGCTCCCCTTAGGCTCTTATGCTGTCACTTAAAATGAAACATCATTCAGGCCACTTCAAGATAAAACGGGTCGCTAAAATGCAGCATTTGGGCTGAATAATGGCAATCACTAACTCCCCGAGTCTGGAGTGAACGATTCCTGTGGTTGCCATTTTAGTGCCGTAGCGCTTCCACTCCGCCGAAAAGATGTCTGTCTGTCCGAAGCCTGCTTCTAGCACGTGGGCCAGAAAAAAATACGTTGATTGAAACGAGCCAAATGTTGGAGTAAGTACTATTATATTTTGAATTTTTTTTCGGAAAAAGCTGTTGAAATACTTCACAGTTCTGCACAATCTGGAGACGGCGATCACCAGGCGACGATGGGCAGCGATGTGCACTTCGTTTCAGAAGCATTCACTTTTCGCCGGCAACGCTGCCACAAATCAGTGACCGTCTTTGTCGTGTTCATAGCTACTGTCGTTGCAGCTACGGTCATTGTCTGGCGCTTCTTGGTCTCGGTTGTCTAAAAGTGCTCTAAGAGGCGAAAGAAAAAAGAGAGAAACGGAGCAGAACGTCGCGAAGCCGCTCAACAAAAACAGTGTTGGTCTGTTTACATCTGACCGCTGGACGTTCTGCGGAGCTGTCATTTTTACTCCCGATGAGAAATTAGTTTGTGACCTGGCTAATGTAGTATAGAATTTTTTCATTAAATTAAAAAGATATTTTTGTTTATTTAGGGTTTTTATATGTTGTTTTTAAACGTATGGTGAATGCGAGGTTGTTCTCAATCGCCCTTGAGATTCCAATGGCCATTTGCGAACCTCCATTGAGTCGATGTCCATCGAGTTCAATGATCATTGAAAACCGCCTTGAGGAATTGGCCTATCCCCCATTGAGTCCGATGTCCATTGACTCAATTGGCATTGAAACTGCCTGTGTGACAGGGGTATTAGAAGAGCGCTTTTTTCGGCACGCCGACGGAGAAGGCGTGCGGCTCCCAGTCTTTCGTGTTCGCCTCGTGCACCTCCAGACTGCAGAAACTGCGTCTTCCCCGGGAAACTTCTCGCTAATAACTAGCGCTTTAGAACGAGAATCCATAACGGGCTGCACAGACAAAAAAAAAAAAAACGTTAGCCCGGAGTACGGTTCGGGCCGCCATCCTCGCCCTCAGACAGTGAACTTTGCCCTCACTCACCCACACCTCACCATGTCTTTCCTCTCTCGCCCTTGTCCTCACGATATTTCTTGTGCCCATCCTCCCTCACCCTCACCTCACCGAGTGAAATCCTCATGAGGTGAAGGTGAGGACGCCCTCATGAGCGCTCGCCCTCGTGAGGATGCCCGTCTTGGGTATTGAACTAGCTGACGCATTTACGATTTTTCGCAAGTATATTGCTAGTACTCATGCTACGTCCTCTCATGCTAGTAAATATGTATGCACTGATAATGACAACACAATGTACCTTCAGCTCGTCACTCTGGATAAAGCTGTGTCAGTTATACAAGCCTTGAACAACAGCAGCAGTTGTGACATTAACAGGTAGTAATAACATCACAAGGTCACGTGACCTTGTGATGTCATTACTACATGCCATGATGGGCCACATCACAAGGCCACGTGACCTCTCTCCCTCAGCGAATTTCGTCTAGGTAATGGGTGGGGTTTTGGTGTGAAGACAACTGTAATGCTATCGCATTAGAAAGTTGCGCCATGAGCATGATGCCACTCTCTACGTAAGTTCTCAAAAATAAAAAAGACAGCTGGGAGGCCGTCATAGCGGGTTTCGCCCCATACCGTGTTCAAACCCGCGCATAATATGGTCAGATGAGGGACTAACCCATGACCGCCAGCGAGCGGACTCTCGTGTCATGTGGTCCGAAAGATCGTCAGCAGGACAGCGTCCATCACACATCGACCTTCTAGTCAAGCCAGCGCATAGTCTGCTGGGGGCCGAGCAAGTCTGTACGGAGGCGAAAGAAATCGCCGGCAAGTTTGGACGATCACCTGACTGCATATATGCATCACGGGCCCTTAGTCCATGGCTATCGCTCGTCGCGCTTTGCGCGCACACCTTTCTGAATAGATAAGCTTGCGGAGCTAAGGGCGGCTTCGAGGGCATTTACTGTGCATAAATGGCGGCAATTTCACGAAACAGACGCGACGTTTTCTTTTCAAAGCGCGCGGCTGAGCGTAAACGACTCGTGGCGGCTATTTATAAGCGGCCATAGTCATGGGCCGTGCGCCGCGCTGAATTCCAAGCTCTGCTCAGTCAGTGAGGCCAGGTTTTCTTATTCTGTATTTTATCTTTTACCTCCTTAACCTCTACATTTAGCGCGCCGCGATTGACGCTGACAAAAGGCGGGGGCCATTATTTTCACCTGATACTCTAGGACACAAAATATAGCTAATGTTCTCAGGTGCTGGCGGCGGAAGCAACTGTAGCAGCGGTACAACGAATCCCACCGAAAAGTGACTTTTCCTTTCTCGCATTTAGCTGCTCGATCCTCACTCTTGTAGGGCATCGGGATTTCTGTCTGTCGTGTACACAGTAATGTATAGATGGGCTCGAATATCATGAAAAAAATGGGTGAGGGCTTCATTTTTGCATACATTCCAAGAAAAGGCAAGCGTGGCGGGTGGCAGAAAATGAGGTGGGCGGATGAGATTAACAAGTTTGCGGGCATAGGGTGGGCGTAGCTAGCAAAGGACAGGGTTAACTGGCGAGACATGGGAGAGGTCTTTGCCCTGCAGTGGGCGTAGTCAGGCTGCTGATGCTGCTGCTGCTGATGACGATGATGAAGGGAAAGCTTGTGCGAAAAAAACTCCCTGACTTTCTGGTATTTTTCAGGGGAAGGACTTGATGGCATATAGCTGCCATGCCTCTTCTCTACAGGCAACGCAGGAGCTGTCACGATTTTAAGCGACACGGGCCTTGACTCGCATTTGTAACTTTACAAAATGTTCCTTGTCTTCTAACAACTGCTTTCTCCCATCCTCATCATTTCCCATCGTGACCCTCTTTATTCTCCTCTTCCAGTTCCCCAGTGCAGAGTAGGAGGCCAGAAATTCATTTTTCCCACCAACTTCTCTGCCTTTCTCGTCAATAAACCCTCTCTCTCGCTCCCTGGTAACCGTATATGTAATATTTGGCTGATGGCTACGTTGGGATGAAGTTAATTTTTCTTTTACTTTTCCCCCAATTCTACGTCGCACCAATAAATGAAAAGTGACACGCTCGTTATGATGGTAGAGCAGTATTTCGCCGTTTATTTTTTAATGAATGCTACCGCAAGCACGACAATGAAATATTGCTTGCTTGAGACAGAGGCACTACTGGCTTGGTGACACTAGCTGACTGACGTGCTGACAAACACCAGGGCGCATTAAAACTGTGTAATTAAAAAAAAGGCCGAAAATATCAAGAGAAGCTCGTGTGATTTATTTCGTGGCACATTCATTGCGGTTAATAAGGAAGAAGAAGCAAAAATGTTTTCCTCATGCGGTCCTCACGAGGCACATTGCCGAGGGAAAATTCGTCACATCCGGCCACGCGTTCAACTTCGGCCGCACAGATGCCCGATTGCCGTCACACTGTTCGCACGGAAACGGCGACGCTTCCCATCCACACCCACCCTTCGCGCATGCATCCGCGGAGCACAGAAAACGGCGCGCAACTCAAAAGTGCGCAAGCGAAAACAAAGCGCGAAAACGGTGAGCGAGAGAGAGAGAGAGAAAAGAAATCTCACTGCAACCGAAAATGCACCAAAAACGGAGAAGGCGTGTACGCTTGCGTAGGTACAAAAAAGAAAAGAGAACCAGCCTAGCATAAAGCAAACAAAAAAGAGCCAAAAGGAAACAAACAAGCTCTAACGGAAAAGCGAGATCGCCAGCAAATGGAAGAAGGACAGCCCTTTCTTGCTTCCCTGAACGCTCTTAACTTCTCGAGCTTCGCTCCAGCGGAGACGAACGAAGCTCGCGGAGGTATAAGTAAGTTGCCGAAAAAATATACAACGAAAGCGAGGACAACCCTCTCAAGGAATAAAGCGCGAATGAGGCAAAGGCGCCAGCCCTGGGCGAGTTGGCAGCCGGCTCTCAGCCTTCTCGTTCCCCCCGTTTCTCACGGCTTGTAGTTTCTGCCGTGGCTGCGTGTATGTGTTTATGTGCGCCATGCAAATGTGAGCCGAGCCGCAGCGACGTTGCTGTTATTGCTAGATATATAATTTTGTTGCTTGTTTTACCTTAGCTAAGCAGCGAGGTATGCGTCAATAGAGGAAGAAAATGAGCCCGGATGAAGCGTTTCAATGCCTAAGCGAGCAAGAAGACTATACCCTCCTGATATTCCCGCAATCCAGAATGCCTGCCTTAATTTCTTACTCATCAGGTGTTGGCACCCGCATGCCTTCGCTTCAACACCCTGATAGTTCGCCTGGTAGGTTCCTACAGCTCCGGTTTCGGGACGCTGCGACGCCTCTGCCATCTTCTGGCAATCAGCGACACTACACTGCAGCTAGATGAACAAGGACTCGCAAGCACCTGCAAGCCTGCCTACGTTTCAGTTGAGCCTACAAGCGCATCTATCATATCGTCACATGTGAGAAGCTTTGTTTGTTTCGTACGAAAACATTTCAGTCTCTTCCTTAACGTTACAAAACACGCTGCTCAGTACTGAAGAGGAGGGTGTTACTGCGCCTGCATAAAAAAAAGAACGTAAAGTTTGCAGATACAGTCGATCTAAAATATGTCGAATTATTGTTTATATGGAACATAAGATGGCGGCCTTGAATATCCCGTGCAAAAGTATAGAAGTGCTGTTCGCGTTTATCGAACTCGCGTTCAGAGGAACATTGGATATAGTGAATCGCGCCACGCCCCTGCAAGAGATGTTTGTCTTAAAGGAGAGCTCTTCGATAGCCTTTCGAGCGCGGAGACAGGACGGCCGCGCGGCCTTGCGTACTTGCTGGCAGCGATAGCGCTGTGAACCACGCGGCGAGTTTAACGTGGGGTGTGCTTGAGGGTGGCCTTCAGTCTCTTCTCATTTTCCACGCCACATCGCTGTCATGCGACGAAGCCAACCTCATTTATTGAAGCCTAGCGGTGGCCCTAGCATGGCGTGCTTCGCTACCAAAGTGTTCCAGAAGCCAGCTGGACATTAATTTTAATCACTTCACTCTATAGCGTGCTAGTAACCGAATCAGATCTCTTAGGAAAGGCAGATAGACTCTGTAGCGTGTCGAAAAAAAAAAGGAACGCCGATCAAAGGTTGTTGTCAAAATCTTTGACGTTGCTACTTCTGCACGGATGCCTTGTTCACTCAAGGCTTCCGCCAAATGCCTCTTCAACAGTAAACAGTGCTTCCGTGTGGAAGCCCAAGCGTCTAACGTTTGAACAACTTCCTTTGGTCGGCGCTCCCTTTCCTTTCGATATGAAACTACTACCCGACCAGACTACATATTGCCACACCTTAGATTTTACACTGTAGCGCGAGATCGAAGATGATAGATCTCATCTGCACTACTAAAGTGACGCCGGTGAGGAGAAAGCCAGTTGTAAAGTAAAAAGGCGGCTTAGTGCCGAAAGGTTATTGAAAAAAAAAAAACAGAGTAGATCGCCCGCTGGGGCTTCGATGCTAAGGGGGTTAGGCTTAGCGACGCCTAGCGAGAGATGTGCTGCCATCACGCCGGCGGGCGGGCGGCATGCCGCTGCAAAAAGTGGGTCACAAAACTGGGTGCGATGTATCCTTCTTTCCAGGTTACAGATAAGCTAATCGGTAGCCATTTTTATATATCAAACTATTTCCCGATCCCCTTAGAATTCGATATATCCGGGGTCGACTGTATAGAGTTTGTTCGTAGATTAATGTAACTCATGACTGTTCTGTTCACTGTCCCTTGTTTCTGTTAGTTTGGCATCGAACAGCCCCAAACCTAATTAGGTATTCGTTGTGCTTCAGAAACTTGCAAGTGCTTTTTACAAAAAAGGGTAGGGTTTTAACGTAGTTAAACCTCGTAGGACGTACAAAAGTAGTTGATTAGCTGTGTGCGTTCCTTTTCCGTTTCTTCGTACCCTTGCATCATGGGTCACCTTGAAAGAACACTTTGCGAGCGCAGTCCACGAATAAACGTGAAGATCCGGTGTATGGCGGCCGTGAAGGGAATAGAAAGCGAGCGTCAACGCTGACAGGATCTTTGCATTCGAGCTCGTGACGCCGAGAAAATGAGACAACGAGGCCGGGGTGAGGAAATGAGCGCCCGCCAAGTCCGAGCCACGAGAGACAGACTATACAGTGGTACAACTAGCGCGTTTGAACTTCAGTTCAACAACAACAACCCATCAGGTTTTGTCTGTTCGACGGACACTCAAGGATGATCCGTACTTTATTGATAGCTTTAAGTTTAAGTGGCTTATTCATCAGTAACATCGTAGGTAAGGTGGGGTCAAGGAACCAGCTGGCAGTGAAATTCGCAGCACCTTGGGTGGTCACTCTTTAATTTTTTACTGTCTTTGCAAACGGAAAGGGAAAGTCTCTGCCTAGAATATTTTTATCTCTGAAGTACCGCTTACCACTGCAGCGTGGCGAAACGCGTGAAAAACAAGTAAATCGCAGCATTTTTAGTGCTTATTTTATTTTTTATTTCTCGTGCTCCACCACGCGGTAATGTGGCGTTAACATGGCTCCAGTATGAACTTAGAATGGGCAGCAGGCTGCCGGTGCTCAGTTTTCAAGCTGTACGATCGTATTAATCATTCAAAACGCTGATGTGTATTAACGAGCAGTAGTAGTATTCCGTTCGCTAATTTCAGAAAATAATATTGTTTTGCTTAGTTATTTTTTGTCTCCCGGTTGCTGTGGTTTGGCGATCTCGTCGCCAGTGCCGACGAATGACTAACGCTCAGGCCAGGCTATAGTATACGTATATAGGGGTTTCACCTAAGACTTTATACAATTTTTAAAAATAGGCTTTTTGTGCTGACAAGGGGTTATTCAGTATAGCATTCCCAGCTGTGCAGTAAATCAGAATCAGCTAAGACGTCCTGACTAGCAGGCTGGTTAACTAATATTGAATAGTTAACTTTTTAGCTATTACTGTTACGCTCATTAATTATTGGGAGGCGTGTAGGCCACCGTAAGTAATTCCATATGAGTTTTTAAAATTTCGAAACCTTGGTCACCCTCGGCGTTGTGGCCCAACAAATTTTGCCTACATCGCGCCGAAATACATACACGTTCGAGAAGCTTGCAGGCAAAGCAACCTCTCCAGTGCATGTAACCCGTCGAAATAGCCAAAATTAATTGGGCCATAGCGCCGAGTGTAACCGCGTTTTCGGAATTCCAAAAACCCGTATGGACATGATTTTCGGTGGGCTTCACCCCTCTCAATAATTAAGGAGTCTATTAGTGATAGTTAAAGTTAACTATTCAATATTAGTTAACCAGCCTGCTAGTTAGCACGTCTCAGCTGCATTCTGATGTAATACACCGCTGACAGTGCTACGCGAAAGATGCGCTCTTCTAATTTAAAAAAAATCCATTTTTAAAAATTGTTTAAAGTCTTAGGGGAAACACGCTGTATAGATCTCGATGCTGCACTACTTTACGGGCAATATTTTATATGAAACCAGATGCGGGGTAAAACACGCAAATAAAAAAATGCGTAGCTCATCTTTGCCAGCGCTACCCGATCAGTTTTTAAACGCCCACGACAGCAATTTATGGCAACTGTATCAGGCCGCATACCCATGCCTCCTGAATCACTCCAACTTTCACAGTACCGGACAGCGCTTGAAACTTGCGGATAAGTCTTGTTGTCGGAGCATCTTGGTTGCGCCCAAGATAACTATTTTTATTTGCAGTTTGCATGAGCAATCTAGGACAACGTCAACGAAGAAACGTTTTGAAGAAACAGAGTATGACGCAGCACATCTGCCTGTTCACTTTGCAATGAAGGAGCCAGAAAGAAGCGGTTGTTGTAACACGCTGCGGTTATCGCGCAGAAATGCATGAGCATTTATGGACTCAATTAGGACTTACCAGCGAAGCCGAGGTAGCAGGGTAAAGAACACTATATATGAGTCCTCAGGAATGCGCGTTTTCAAACCGCATTTCCCAGCCCGCGCTTTGTCTTCAGGCATCGTATGGTAACGACTAAGGCACACGAGCAAGCTAGTGTCGCGTTTTCGATGCATGTGCTGCTATTGATAGTGTTGGAACGGATGGGAGTTTCGTTTTCCTAACGAAATGGCATCGCTGACATATCATTTTTCTTGCTGTTTGTCTATCCTATTTAGCATTCGCTTCTGTTGAGACCGACAGCTTCCATGAGGGACGATGTCTGCTCTTCTTATAAAGCATGCACAAGTGGACTACAATAGCACAGTAGCTGTGTGCACACGAGGGCTGTTCATGTCTTAGAAAGGTAGCCTAATGAAAGAAGGAAGTTGCATTCCTCCGACTGCTCATTGTTAAACTGTAGGCGTCAATATGCCGGATTTTCAACGAGAGCCCTTACTGTGGTATGGAATTCCTGAAATGAACGTTAACAAACTATCTCATTTTGGTTCGACGCGCCGGGAGAGAAGGAATGAAGGAATTAAAAAAACTTGTAGGGGGAAACTTGAGCTCCGCCTTAAGTGTAAGACGTAATAGCGTAGCGCGTTAATTCCCAAATAACCTGAAGGTCATTCCCTACTTTAGATTAATAGGTCCCCGTGAGTCCTCATACCACTCCTGGCGCAGTGGTGCAGCTGTTAAGCGATGCGCCACTGCCCTGCTTTGGGATTTGTGCGGTCCAGGTTGCGCTTCCCGAGCGAGCAATCATTAATATTTGACAGCCGCCTGCCTCGTTGGGCTGTTCGCTCACTATCTGGTGGGCAGGTTGGGATGACGCCGCAAGGTCACGTGACCTAGGTGGCCCACCTGCCTCCTAGGTTGCTCTATAGGGACCACCTGCCAGAGACATGCGCGTGATTTTTTTGCTCCGAGCGCCGCCTATACCGAGGCTGGATTTTCTGGGTAGCGGGGCCTTTAATGCTATCGCGTTAAAAGGAACACAGTACGCATTGTCCGTACACGATCTCTTCATTTCTGCTATATAGTGGAGCGAAAAATATATAATAGTGATGTTATAGCTTCCACAAGTGTGCTTGCGATGGCTTCTATTTAAATTCATGGACCTCTGTGTGCCGAGTTTCGAACGAGAGCACGCACTGCGCAGTGAAAAATCTGGCATCAGAAACATTTTTCGCTTTTAGTATTTGTCTTTTAGTACATAAGTCTGTGCCATGCTTTTCTACTTGGTGTCGGTGCACCGGTGCCAAGTGGCCAAGTTTTCCACCTTGATAAGCAGCCTCCACGCCGATGGCCACCAGGGGTTACTGCCCGTTCTGGAGCACACGCCTGTAATTCGTCTTCTTTCCCCATTCTAGAAGTCGGAGCTCCTGACTGTTCTATGCCTCCTGACGGGCATGCAACAAAATCTGCTGTTATCGCCAGCATTGCTTGCGAAGCCATGACGAGCCCGTCGATAGCTAAAGCCCTGCCTATATATTCTTCAGCAGCCAATAAAGCGAAATTTCGTCAACCCCTTCTGAGTCATGTGGTCAGCCAAATGCAACTACTGCCTGAGCAATGGCCCCGAAGGTGAGAAGAAAGTTGCTCAGTTTAACTGCACGAGATCAACGCGAGCTGTCACCCAGCAGTAGACAACCAGGCAAGACGCATCACCAGCAGGCGTGTTCCACAAACGTCACATGGTTCTGTCAAAGACCGAAGAGGATATTCGATGTGCTAGAGGGAAAGCAGCACCGTATAGCGAAGCGGGCGGCTTGATGTTGCCGCACATTCACTCGCCCTTTCTGGAGGGCGAATTTAGTGTGGAATCTCCTGAAAGCTATCAAAAACAACCCCTGAGGAATGCGCAGTGATTACTATTGGAAGGCATTTGGAACGATTTTCGGTGAATATGAATGGCATCCCTTCTTTCCTCTTGTTCAATTTTTATTTGAACACCACAGTCAAGCTTGGTGATTCAGTGTTGACCTGCACAAACCTTCGGTTGCACTCGATATGCGTGCATGCAGTACCGTCACGGGCGTTTGTAAGGTGTCGCAAAAATAAACAAATAAATAATAAATGGAAAGGCAACGGTTCCGTGCCCTGACAGAATGTGGCGTGCTGACGATTTTCGGCCCAGCGCTGTTCACGGGAACTAGATATGCCGTCGCACCGCTGGAATCGTTTGTCCAACAATGGGAACGAAATAAACGAGAACGCGAGGAGTAACCTTCAAAGGAAGACCGAACGAGTGGAAAAGAAATGGCAAACAACAATCTCTCCTCATCGCGTGTTTCCAGACAGGCCCCGACGTGTGCGGCACGTACAGCCGTGATCCGCGCGTTATTTTGCAACGCATTCGCGAAAAAGGAAGAAAGAACGGAAACTACGGGGGCAGAGAGATCAGGAAAGGATAGGGTGGAGAGGAAAGGGGGGGGGGGGGGGGGTCGCTTACTCACCCAGCGGGAACGCGTGCGCCGAACGCATGTATGGTGACGCGTAATAGACGCGCACATGAGTCGGCGTCACGCAGCAGACAGAGGAGAGCAATCTAGTTTGGATTTCCGGAGCTGCAACGAGTAATTGCTTGCAAATTGCCCGACTTCAAACCGCGCACGCCACAATATGGCCTCCTCTCTTACCCGGCTCACCGTCATTCTGCTGCTCTTAGAAGGTGCGCCCCCTCACAGACCATTGAGGCCGGAGTGTGGTCATTTCATGTATACCCGCTTTTGTGTTTGCGGGTGTTATGCATGGGGGGGTATACTTCTCCAGCGATTTCGTACTTCCGCACGCCGCGGAGTGTAACAACGTAATAAGAGCGCTGTTCATGGCAGTTTTTGCCAGTGCAATATTCATGCATTCCAGGGCTGGTCACTTCTAGCGCAAGTTGCGACACTGTCCAGAACTGGGAATAAACGGCCGGCTCGCTTGACGTCGAAGTTCGATCGGCGGTATGCTGTGTACGAAATGGCGAAGGCTACAATGTTATAACGGGTGGCATTCACGGCACGGGAAAGTCGCAGCAGCTTTCATGTCATGGCAGTCAAAACGTCATGTTTTAGGAAATATTTCTGCAAGAGCTAAATTCAATATAGTCGCAACATCCCTTTCTAGCGGTATTGGTATTCTCTCCGAGCTCCTTTTTCCTCCATCACTTTTATTGAAGTGATACATCGCTACCCTTGTGAAATATAGAAGTATAACACAAGAAAGGTGGGGTGCAGAATAGGGACTGAACCTGCCTTTTCAGCTAAGCAGAGGATTGAGCGAACATGCGAATGTTTATTGGGAAAGTGCATGAAATTAAAAAAGAAGTGGGAATAACAACACGCTCAGTGGACAAACCTGTGCCTTCTCACAAGCAGCTGATAGCTCGCACGTGTGTCGCCCTTCAACTGGTAAATTTGCGCACAGCGGCTATTCAAATTGTCTCTGTCATGCTAGACCGTCTGTGTCTGAAAGAATGTTACAAATAAAAATTAAAAAAACATGCCCGTGAACAAAGGTGTGAGGCCGCGACTATTATTTTAAACTTCATTGGTTACCAGCAAGAAAATACACAAACAGCAGTAAATTCTCTTACTAGATTTCTTAGAAGGACCGACTGCGGCATCGGCAGCCCCATTAGGGCTTGCAGCTTTTTTCCTGCATAGAGCCCGCACTTACTTTGCATCAGCCCACAAGTCCAACCGACAAGACCGGCCCCGCCACGGCCCATGTGGCACCAATAGTGGTTTTGAGTGGGCAGCCCCGATTGGGCTTGACGAGGGTTTTTTCGCACAGAGTCCACATTTGTGTTGCACCTGCCTTCAAATAACCAAGAAGGGAACGATGTGAGCGACATGCAGACACGCCGGTTTTCTAGCCCCGCCACGGCCACACACCCAATTAGGCATGACAAGGGTTTTTCCGCATAGAGCCCACATTTATGTTGCATCTACCCTCAAGCACCCTACAAGGAACCGATGCGGGCAGCATACGGGCATGTCTATTTTCAAGCACCGCCACAGTCGATGGCTGTGGACAGCTTCATTTCGGCTTGACGAGGTTTTTCTCACATAGAGCCATACATTTATGTTGCATCTGTCGTCAAGTGCCCTACAAAGAACTAATGTGGGCTGTATTAGGAGAAGTAGTTTGCCTTAACCCTAGGAACGCTGATATGGAGCCCATGTAGCATCAACAGGGGCCAGTCCAATTTGGACTTGCCCATTTATTGCCCATCATGGGCCGACGTAGGTGTTAGAAGGGTTGCCCTTTCCTCACTTGCCCAAGTGGGACCCACAGGGGCCCACACATTGTGTGCTTACTGGGCAATAAAAAGAGATAAAAAAAGAAAAAGAAAATAACAGTCCAGTGGCCTTAATCCCCAGAAGTGGCATGGAGATTCTCAACTAGGAAATTAAGGATAAATATTGATGCGAACGGTAATTCCTTAAAAAATTATGACCAAACTCAGAAAAAAAACATCCCAGACTCTTTGCGGTCGCGAGGGTGGGAGAGCAGAAGGCGTCTACAGCTGTACCTTGCGTCTAACTACTCTCGTCCGTCTAGCGTCGCACTCATGAAGCGAACTCTAGACCTTCCAGATCTTTCACTGCGGCGTCATCTTTCTAGACTTTTCACTTTCCATGAAATATATCACACAAATGAATGTTAAAACAAAGTCTTTTCACTGCTCCAAGTTATGTATCATCCCGTACTGATCACCGATTCCAAGTGAGTGTTCCAAGTTGCAGAACTAAGCAGTACTTTCATTCTTTCCTGCCCAAGACCAGCTCAGACTGGAACCACCTGCCCGCCTGCATCGTCTGCATCCCAGAACCAGAAGCATTCAAATCTGCGCTTCTTCATCATCTATGATAATATCTCTTCTTTTTTATTTGATTTTGATTAATCACTTACCACTCCTACCTGTAAGGCCTCAACAGCCCTGATAGTAACGAAATAAATAAATAAATAAAAGAAAGCCTTGATTCCCACTCCCACCTTGGTGATATGCGCACATGTGGCACATTCTCGAGGGCGCTCACTGCCCGACCTACTTGGTTTGCAGTGTCCAGGTCCACCTGCATCACAGTTCTTCGAGCATACCAGCCACGAAACTCTTCGAAACCCGGATATTCCATGAGGCCACTTTTCGGAGCATGCTGGCTGTCAGCTTTCAGCATCGCTCTGCGACTTCTTGCTTCTCCGCCATCACCATCATCAGCGGATTCTCAGTTACGGACTACATCGTGTTGGAATTCAGGTAGCAGCATCCCACCGCTGCCACCAGTTGTTGGGATTCAGGTAGCGTGACTGGGCCGGAGAAGAGACGAGGACGATCGGAGGAAGAAAACTGGGAAAACTTTATACAAGGACTATTTACATTATATACAAGTACGGGCAACTGAGAGTGCTTCTCAGTTAAGAGAGCTTTTTAGGAGTCGGGAGTCTGATACCTCTCAAGAAGGGGGCTCTCTCCTGGTATCAAACCAGCAGCTCCTTAAATACTATTGGTATTCCCCAGATCCCTAGCTGGGGAATGCAGTTCGAAGAATGATGTCCAATCACACGATGACACTGATGGTACCACCCACGGCAGGGCGGTCCTGATGTTTCTTCGCAGCTCGGTCGAGGGAAAGGGAACAGGACCCGGTCACGTTGTCGTCCCCGCGGCCTCCAGGTGGCCGCGCACGTGCGTCCGGACCGCGCCCATGTTGACCCGGAGGGCACCTGCATGACACAGGAATACAGGCTGTCTTTCAGCAGGTGTCGAAAGATCTTGTACTGGTGACCGGAACGCGGAAGCTCTGTCGAAGGTGCGGCACTCGGGCAAATGTTCAAATCCAGCGTGACTGAAGGGGACCACACTGATACCGCACTTTGTCGTGGCGAGGACCGGAACGAATACGCTTATGGTCGTCGCTGGCATTCCTGTTGAACACGTGGGGACGCTATTGTCGTCGCTGCTTCTGGCATTCCTGTTCGAACACGTGGGACGCTATTGTCGTCGTTGCCTCTGGCAGTCCTGCAGTCACGTCTCCCCCAGAGGGCTCACCCACACTCGCGGTGGTCTTCAGGGAATCCTCCCCATGCCCAACTTCGCCGAATTCCACAGCAGGAAGGAAGCGCGAGCACAACAGCACCCCCGCCGCCAGATATTGCGCCCGAAAGATGAACTGCTCGCACGTTGCTCGGCTGACTGGGCGTGCCAGGAACCAGGTGCTCTTTGGGAGTCTTCCGATGACCTTCAGTGTCGAAGCTCGGCATCGCTTCCCCTCGTCAGATGGCCGTTCTGGGAAATTCTCTGCAATACTAGCTAAAAGGGATCACAGACGCCAAACCACACCTGACAAAAGCACTTGCCCTCAGAGCCCACTCATCCCGCCAGACCAAAACTCAGGGCCAAAACTGCACTTAGCAAAAAACTTCAACTAAAACTTGAAGAGATCAAATGTTTTGCCTGAATGAACACATGGTGTCTCCCGACGAGTAGTATTGACAGGACACCTGTCCAAGGCGTGTGCTCCCGCTCGAGGCGCACTTGGATAGGGAAAAAAATTCGCCAAATGAAATCAGGTTGGTGATTAGAGGGCACGCGGCACGGGAATTGGTGACTTGATTTGGCCGGCGTGGCGTTGAATTTTGCCCGCCCCAATACCTATAGTCAAGGTACGTTACACCACTCGCTCTTACTTATCCTTGGCCGAAATAAGGAAACATACTCCTAGGTATGTTACCTGATTATGAACAACATTACTGCGAAGAAAGTGGCAGATATGCGCTCTCCATTAGGAAGAGAATATGAAATAAACCTCCAAAACTACAAATTTGGGGGGCATCCCCTTTTGTAAAATCTTTACTAGTTAAAAGACTCGGCTTAGCCCGTCGGCATTTCTGTGGAGCTTGCCTTTCTTGTAGCGAACCTCGAAGCTTTGGTGCTGGAGTGCCAGGCTCCACCTCAGTAGACGACCATTTTTGGGCGACATATTGTGCAGACAAGTCAAACGGAAATGGTCCGTTTCTACTGTGAAACGGGACCCGGAGACGTAGCATGCCAGTTTGTCTATCGCCCAAACGAGGCATGCGCATTCTTTTTCAGACGTGCTACACGCCTCTTCCCGCGTGCTGAGCTTGCGGCTCAAGTAAAGGACAGGCCGTGTGTGCCTGCCATCGCTTTCCTGGCAAAGAATAGCGCCTAACCCGCGGTCGCTGGCATCACATTGTATGATAAAGGGTTTCGAGAAATCTGGCGCTGCCAGTATTGGGCGCTCGCTTAGGGCCGTTTTCAGACTCTCAAATGCCTTCTCTTTCTTTTGGTCCCAAGAAAGATTGGCAGGCTCACTTTTTCTCAGCGCGTCGGTCAGGGGGCTGGCTAAATCAGAGTAGTCCTTTGCGTAACGCTGATAATAGCCTGCTAGGCCAAGAAAAGCCCTGAGTTCCGATTTTGTGGTTGGGCGACGGTACTCCACCATGGCAGCCACTTTAAGTTCTGCAGGTCTGCGTTGGCCTCGTCCAACCACGTGTCCAAGATAGTTCACTTCGGTGCACCCCAGGTGGCATTTTCCCGCCCCTACCGTTAAACCAGCCTCAAGCAGTCGGCTCAACACAATACGCAGGTGTTCAATGTGCTCCTCCCAGTTTTGTGAGAAAACGGCCACATCGTCAAGGTAGGGGAGAGCGAAATCTGCAAGTCCCCGCAGCACTTGGTTCATTAACTTTGAAAAACAGTGCGGAGCATTTTTCAAGCCGAAGGTCGACATTACAGGGCGAAACGTGCCCGCGGGAGACACGAATGCTGCGTACCTGCTGGCGCGCTCAGTGAGTGGCACCTGCCAGTAACCGCAAACTAAATCCAGTGTGGATATGTATTCTGATTTAGCGACTGTTTCAACCCTCTCCTCGATGTTCGCAATAAGGTAGGTCTGGTCCACTGTGATTGAATCCAGTCTCCGGTGGTCCACACAAGGTCTCGGATCCTTGCCTGGAACCTCTACAATAATGATTGGTGACGTATAGTCACTTTCAGAGGGCACTATGACGCCATGTTCGCACATACGGCGGATCTCCGTCTCAATGATTTCTTTTTGTCTTGGAGAGACACGGTACAGTTTGCTCCTGATTGGCTGTTCGCTGGACAGCTGAATGTCGTGTTCGACGAGGGTTGTTTTTCCTGGCTTGTTTGAAAATACCGCCTCAAAGTCGCGGACTACGTTTTCCATGTCTCCTCGTTGATTTTCTGAAAAACGTGGCTCTCTGTCGATTGAATTTAGCAGCTCATTCGCTGCCTGCTCTTCCTCATGTATGATGATAAGGTATGTCTGAGATCTCTTCCTCTGGCATGTTCAGCGCCATGTTAACCATGGCCTGACGCTGCACATAAGGCTTCATCAAATTACTGTGGATTATCCGATTGTGTTTGTTCTTAAATTTGACCTCATAGTTGGTGTCCGAAAGCTTGGACACCACCTTAGCTGGCCCTTCCCATTGCACCTCAAGCTTGTTCCTTTTTGACGGATGCAGCAACATCACCTGGTCACCAGGTTTAAAGGTGCGCTTGTGTGCCGATTTGTCGTAGTACACTTTAGACAATGACTGCGCTGCTCTGACATTTGCTTCCACGAGGTCTCTGGTTTTCGCAACTCTTTCCAGTAGTTTCAGGACGTAATCCACCACACACGGATCCTCTCCGTAACCCTCCCATGACTCCCTTAGCATGCGCAATGGGGTCCTCAAGTCGCGCCTGTAGACTAGTTCAGCGGGGCTAAATCCTGTGCTTTCGTGGGGGACGGATCTCATTGCAAAGAGTGCTGCTGGAATGCAGCCTTCCCAATCTCCATTATGCTCAAAACACAGAGACCTAAGTATCCGCTTTAGCACTGAGTGCATACGCTCGACTGGATTTGACTGAGGGTGGTGAATGGAACTGCGGATTATTTTAATCCCACACCGTTCAAAGAGCGTTGTTGTCAAGCAGCTTGTGAACACGCTCCCATTATCGCTTTGTATCTCTGCAGGGAACCCCACGCGAGAGAAAATTGACAAAAGGGCGTCTACAACACATGCGGAACTTAGCTCCTTCAAGGGAATGGCCTCGGGAATTTTGGTTGTCAAGCACAGTGAGGTCAGAATGTAGTGACAGCCAGAGTTGGACGCTGGCAGTGGGCCTACAGTATCTATTACAAGACGCCGAAAGGGCTCTGTAATTATGGGAACTAGTGTCATGGGTGCTTTCCATTTATCCGTCGACTTGCCGACCCGCTGGCAGGTGTCGCAAGGTCTAACAAGCTGTTCCACATCTTTCCAGCAGCGAGGCCAGTAATATTCGAGGGCTAATCTAGCTTTTGTTTTCTTTATGCCCAGGTGGCCTGCCCATGCATTTCCGTGTGCGAGCTCTAGAAGCTGCCGCCGGTACTTCTCAGGCACTAGGAGTTGCTCATATGCGCGTCCCTTTGAGTCGCAGTATTTCCGATACTGAAGGCCTGATTTCACATGAAAGCTGATGTTCTTTCTGGCGACTCCCTCGTTCACCTTATAGCTTAGAGCTCTTAACGATGGGTCGTTTTTCTGCTCTGCAATAAGTGCTTTCCTATCAACCTTAGTCAACTCCTCCCAACAAGTCGTAGCAGTTGTTAATGTCGAACCCTTCGCGTTGGTTCCTGTTACCCCATTCTCTGCGGAATCGGCAGTTCCTTGGATTTCATGAGCTACCGCTTGACGGGAACACCTTCATGGTCATGCTCATGTGGTTTAGACGGATAAGTTTTTCTGCAAGGATCCCCCGGCTGGTCGGGAGAGTGGTTCGGTGCCTGCTCATTTATCGGAGCGCAGTCGAGTTTCTTTACGAGCTCTCGCGCTCGAGAACGTGTTAGCGGCATGCAAGCCAAGCCCGAGGCGAAAGAGAGACCTTTCTCTTTCAGCAGCTGCTCGGATTTGTTCGAAAACAGGTAGGGAAAGTGTGTCGGCAAGTTTGCGCTAACTGCCGCGTCTGTGTCTAGCCTGCCAAAAGTCCCCTCTAGGGTCCCCTTCCCTATAGGCAAGCATGCACTCTGTTCTTCGGCGACCTGCTTAATCCAGGCGCATTCGCCTGTGTAGTCCGTGGAGGAAACACAGGACGGGTGAGCAACATCCATGGTAGCCGCTGAATCCCGCAGTGCCCTGAATTTCTTGCCATTTATAACCACGTCCCGCGTGTATGGTTCCAGCAATTTAAGGTTTTCCTCCGACTCTCGCGTTGCACGCGAACGCCATCTTTTGCTGTTTGCAGTTCAATGAGATGTGACCCTCCTTGTTGCAATTATAGCAGACAATGGGCTTTCGCGCTTCAAACGCGCGAGCTCCAGGTGCCTGCTGTTTCGGCGAATCGGCAGATTTGGGTGACTCCATCTTGTTTTCGCTACCTCCTCCTTTTGATCCCGCTTCCTCTGTTCGGTGATCTCGGCGTGCTGGTGGCGCCCTTCGGTAGGGGATTCTCTTTAAATAGGTTTCTCCCTTTCCTAACCTGTTATCGTACCCTGCCTTGCTTTGGAGGTTTCGGCGAACGTAATACTCGTCTGCGAGCTGTGCTGCTTTGTCTAGGTCTATATCTGTTAGCCTAACTTGCAGCCATATCCTCAGATCTTCTGGAATCGCGCTATAGTACTGCTCTAGTGCGATGCACTCCGGTACCTTTTCATGACTTCCGTGCACCTCAGCGGTCTTAAGCCACTCGTTTAAGTTGACTTTAAGCCGGTACGCGAAGTCAGTATGGGACTCTCCGCCTTTCTTTGCCTGCCGGAATCGCTGCTTGAAGGCTTCAGCAGAAAGCCGGTACATTCTAAGCAGTGCGCTCTTTACCTTGTCGTAGTCATCACACTCTTCCCGTGAGACGAGCCACCACTTCGGCCGCCTCGCACGGAAGGAGAGGAAGTAACTTCTCAGACCAAGCGCTCTTGTCGATGTGCACCTTCCATGCACGTCCGAAATTTACCAAAAAGAGTGCAATATCGCCTCCCACGCGGTATGGTGAGACGAGATCCTGCAATCTCTGCCTTCCTTGCTCCTCTACCGAAGCTATAGGGCTAAGACGCGCCATATTCCCTCCGTTCGACGCGATTTCGAGCTCCTTCATTTTTCGAGCATGTTCTCTCGCTTTTTCCTATGCCTCACGGACCTCCCGTCTCTCTTGAGCCAAAAGAAGCTCTTCTTTTTCTTTCTGCTCGCACAATTCCCGTCATTCTTGAGCCAACCGAAGCTCTTCTTTTTATTTATTGCGTCCAACAATCGTTCCCAAAGCCTCGTCGACCTCCTCAGTAGTCACCTCCTCCTGCCGCATAACCTCGAGAATTTCTTTTTTTCCTTTCGCAGAACGTGGCGAAATCCCCAGCTCCTGGCAAATTTCGAGCAGGTCCTGCACTTCGAACTTCTCCATCGTGAATTTCACCATGCGTTAGCAAGCCCACTAAAACAAAAGTCCTAGCGGACAAAGCAGTTTCCCTAAATCAATTTCCCAGACAACAGGAATCCGCACCTAGCATCTGCCTGTGCTAGTACGGTCTGGCGAAATGAACGGAAAACATTGGGCACTCACCCTGCCGAGGTATAGCTGACGCCTGTCAGTCCCGTAGGTGCCGAGGTCCGTTGGAGCCGGTAACTTCGCGTGGACGTCCCACCGCTGCCACCAGTTGTTGGATCTCAGGTAGCAGCATCCCACCGCTGCCGCCAGTTGTTGGAATTCATGTAGCAGCATCCCACCGCTGCCGCCAGTTGTTGAAATTCAGGTAGCAGCATCCCAGCGCTGCCATCAGTTGTTGGGATTCAGGTAGTGTGAATGGGCCGGAGAAGAGACGAGGACGATCGGAGGAAGAAAACTGGGAAACTTTATACAAGGACTATTGACATTATGTACAAGTACGGGCAACTGAGGGTGCTTCTCAGTAAAGAGAGCTTCTTAGGAGTCGGGAGTCTCTGATACCACTAAAGAAGAGGGCTCTCTCCTGATATCAAACCAGCAGCTCCTTAAATACTCTTCGTATTCCCCAGATCCCTAGCTGGGGAATACAGTTCGAAGACTGATGTCCAATCACACGATGACACTGATGGTACCACCCACGGCAGGGCGGTCCTGATGTTTCTTCGCAGCTCGGTCGAGGGAAAGGGAACAGGACCCGGTCACGTTGTCGTCCCCGCGGCCTCCAGGTGGCCGCGCACGTGCGTCCGGACCGCGCCCATGTTGACCCGGAGGGCACCTGCATGACACAGGAATGCAGGCTGTCTCCCAGTAGGTGTCGAAAGATCTTGTACTGGTGACCGGAACGCGGAAGCTCTGTCGAAGGTGCGGCACTCGGGCAATTGTTCAAATCCAGCGTGATTGAAGGGGACCACACTGATACTGCACTTCGTCGTGGCGACGACCGGAACGAATACGCTTATGGTCGTCGCTGGCATTCCTGTTGAACACGTGGGGACGCTATTGTCGTCGTTGCCTCTCGCAGTCCTGCAGTCACGTCTCCCCCAGAAGGCTCACCCACCCTCGCGGTGGTCTTCAGGGAATCCTCCCCATGCCCAACTTCACCGAATTCCACAGCAGGAAGGAAGCGCGAGAACAACAATCGACAGCGTGTGCCTCAACATCCTTATGGCGGGAAATATTGTCACGTACATACGTACGTACATTTAAGCGCGTACATTTTGCTTGGAAAGTGGGAGGTTTTAATAATGGGCCACATTCTGGTGATATGACCTAGTCGGGTCTGCAAATGGGCACATTAAGTGAGCGGGGGATGGCGGGATGACTGAAGCTTTCTACTCATAACGTGTTCTCCCGAGAAAAAGTAAGCGGATCGATGAAAACCTCCCGTAACCTATTGATGTTCCACACCAGCGCAGGCAGTTTGATCTTAACTTCGACAGCTGCTACAACACAGACACGCAGGATGCCGTGCCAACCAGCCACTGCCGAATGTTTTCATGAGAGGCGACTGAAGGCGTTTGGAGGCGTCTTTTTCGATCAAACGCCTCCCCTAATGATCGCGAAGTTAGCGCTAGGTGCGAGGCATGAGCTATGTGCACGGGGTGGTTTAGGGATCGCAGGCGCTCTGGTCTCGCCGCTGCCGCCGCTATGCACGGAGGCGGGGGAACATCGCTCTAACAGCTGACGCTGTAAAAACTGCGAGATTTTGTTTCTGTGGAGCGATTTATAAGCGACTGCTAGTATGTCATACGGCCATGCATGGGCATTTTGTGTGCGTGCGCCCTTTTTCAGAAAATGGTCCATAGAAAGTATTCTCATTTGAGCCGCACCCGTGTTCAGAACTGAGAGGCACCCCAACTAGAAGAGCTCATGCTCACAGGCACACCGTTTCGCACTCTCGACTAAGAGCCAGTCGATTCGTGCAATTTTTTTTTAAATTTTGACAGCTCACCATTTTAAGCATGGCAGATAAAGGTCACCTGAGCACAACCACACTCGTGTCACCTTTCGTGTAACTTGTTTTTTTTTCTCTCAGTAAAAGCTACAGTAAAGAAACGCAAAATTGCTTCGAATCATTCAAGGTTCGGGTTAAAGCCAGGGCTCGAGATATGCGTGGAAGCAATTGGGCCGTGTCTTCTGTTCAGTTTGTGCGCGGTCGGTAATCTTCATCCAGCAATCGCAAGCGCGGATAACTGCAAATCTTCGTCTTTAGTTGTCTGTACGCACGGCAGATGGCGCGCTTTTTCGGAGCCTGCAGGCGAAGGAAGTGTGTCCGTGAACGCAGGCCCTGTCGACATAAACGAAGCATATCCGTGCTAGCACAGTTAACACAACGGGTAGAAATTGCTTGTAGTCTGCCGGTCGTCATTTCTTTGTGTTCAATATTGTTGGCCTTTGACTGTGGCGCTTTAAAGAACAAGTTCTTTCTCCATAACTTTTGAGCCTTAGTACCCGGTAGAATGAAAATAGGGGTATTTGACGACGTCATATTAGTGGAAGCTGACTGTGGGAGCTGTCGCCCGTGAAATAGGCAATGGCCCGCACTAGGTTAATTCTGCTGATTTAGGCTTGCTGAATCAGCTTCTCTGGAATTGGCAACTGTGCGCGTCTTGTGTAATTTAGCAGATAAGGTCAACCCTACTTCCTTTACGGCCACCATCTCTGAATTAACCTCTGTGCCACCGCTTGCTCTCACGAGGCTTCAATGGGGTCTTAGACGATCGGACAATGCCGTTTATTCGCAAATTTTTTCTTCAAAGCTCAACATGTAACAACACCTGCCGTAAAATAACGTCCCCTGTACTGGTAATGCGCGTAATTGCCTGTAAAGAATCGAAACCAGAACAAAAATCAATCATTGCCTCCAGTTGGCTGCGGAGTTCAGCGAGGACTTCCAAAGAATTTGTAAATCGTAAGCTATCGTGATCCATAACGACTGCTGCCTTTCCTTTCAGAGTAGGTGGCCCCTGCCGGATATGATAGACAATGCCAGGAAAGAATCCATAGCTTCCGCATTCAGTGAGAGCTTTCACAGATATCATCTTAAAACTTTTCGCTGCTCTACATGCTTCTCTGAAACAGCCCACCATCGAATGCGACCGATGAGGCGCAAATCATTCTGTGATGATGCTGTGCGTTTTACCAATGCTGGCTTGGAATAGAAGGCGATTTGCAGGCCTTCCGTGAGCGCCTATTCCAAGCACGCCCGTAATAGCGGTGCTCTGACCATCAGTCACACACTATCTGCGCCATTTACGATACTTATAAACTAAGCCACGGGCAGCGCCATCGGCTCATATCTACGTCTTGAGACCTTCTCGGTTCCTGCTGTGTCTCGAAGTTATTTCTTGTTTTTTTTTTTTTATCGAAAGCTTCACGTTATCTATATCACGAGGACTGCACGCAGATTCTGCGGAGTTCCATTTGGACACATCTTCCGGAACAGACGAAGAACATCGTTTCCGCTCCAAACAGGCGTTCTTTCGCATGGGACAGTCGCTGTCGCCGCGCTCGGACACATCGGCGAATCATTTCTCAGCAATGCGTGCCTGCCTCCGCAAGTCACAAACAGCATTGTGCTCGTCGAGAAGGGCGCGCGCGGTCTGCTGTGGCCGCGCACTACGCAACGGCACAATTGGCGCAGCCTGTGTGCACCCAAATTGAGCAAGCCTCAGTGTAACGAGCATGCTATACTAGCGAGCAGCAGCGCGCGCATTCAAGGCGCCCACTCATCTCGCGCTGCTGCTTCGCCAGACAATCGAGAATAGCGGGCCGCAGGAGGGAGGGGAAGCGTGCACGGCAGTCGGCTCCGGTCCTGCCCCCGCCTCTTCCTCCGCCGCTCGGCTCCCTCCGTTCATGTACGCCCACACTCGCTGTTTCTCTTTGGGAACAAGGTTAGTGCGTTTAAATTAGGCAATCACCGTCTCTTTTATCATGCGCCCTCCGCACGGTTTCCTTAATTCTGCGAGTTTCTTCCAGCCCAGGGCCCCGTTTTCCTCCAGGTCTCTCTACCTGCCTTTGTCTTGCTCCTGTTTGGTTGTTCTGCCCGATTGTCGGTCTAATTGGGGCCCGCTTACGTGTTTCACCTCAATGCCGCGACGGATAATTCTCCTCTTATTCCCCGCGCGGCAGCGGACCGCGGCTCGCTCGGGCACTCGCGCACGGACGCGTGTTTTGCTCGCGAGTCGCACGCGCCCGGCCACCGGTCCTCGCAGAGTCCCCTCGCCGCACCGTGGGGGGAGGGGGGGGGGGGGGGGGCGACGCGCGCACAAACAGTCCGTTAAAATCATATGCGCGCACCAACAAACGTATCTGCGCGCGGAGCGCTTCCTGTTGCTGACGCATCCCGCGCTGCGCCGGAATAATGAAAGAAGAGTGCAGAGAAAGAAAAACAAGAGAATCGGGCGAAAACTCCAGCGTTTGTGGCCCGTGCGTGGGCAGAGCGATGGCTGCGGTGGCCGGTCCACCCAGGTCCTTACGGCCCGTTAGACTGGCTTTTGTCTTTTCTCAACGGCGGAGCACGCAGGCATCGCGCATTCGGGGAATAATTGGCCTCGTCGAGTCGGGCAATATGCTCGCAGATCTCCCCTAGCCAGCAGGAAGATGCTTTCCGCGTGCGTCGTTTGTGTTTTCCCCAGAGAAGATGGAGAAATGTAGAACTGACGAAAATAGGAAGGGGGAGGGGGCAAAACAGAAAGAATCGACACAAGTAAAGGGCCAGGCGAGGAAAGAAGAGAAAGAGGGGGGGGGGGGGGGGGGGAGGAGTAAGGAGCGTAAGCGCGTAGCTTTTGTCTGCGTGGCTGGGCCTGGCCCAATTGTTTTGTTCTGCACACGATTCGGAAGCACGAAACGGTCCAAAGTGAGCGGCGACGAGGGGCCCTCCGAGCACTCCCGCTTGGCACGCGATGAATCAGTTTTATGCGCGTCTTGCTTCGCTGCGTGACGGCCTCGTCCCTCACCCCTTCGCTTGTGTTGTGTCATAATCGATGCACGCAGGGCTGTTCTTGGAGCCTGTCAATAAAACCTGGTGCTGGGCTAGTTCGATGCTCTCCTTGAGTGGCGCTACAAACGTCGTCAATCGTATTTTTGAGGTGAAAATCTTTCGCCACGGAACTAAGCGCTGCTCTCAGTTAGTCCTGCGCCTCCCCGGTTACTTGCCTATATAGTGTAGCGATGATGTCATTATTTGAGATAACGGTTTTTCCCTATGGAATCACGGAAACCGCCTCACGGACTGAGGTAATTACTCCGCGTTTTCGGTGTGGAAGCACGTAAGCGCGATTCGTTCATTCTACTGAGGTTATTAAAAATTGCCTCACTGCTCCAGGACAAACACAACAGAGAAGTAGCTGACTACGCCAGGGTTCATCTGCAGCGTCTAGATCGGTCGCCACTTGTAAAACCACGAGCTTGTGGATGAGCGGCCAAAGCAAAGAAAGCTCAAGACGGTGCCCGTTTCTGAAGGCATTTCAAGGACACCTAAGCTTGACTGAAATAGGAAGCTTCTTGGAAGGCGAACGCCTTATACGGCCCAGTAGCAAAGAAACACGCCGTCGGCGTCCAGGAAAAGTGGTCCAGAAAACTCCCTATGACGTCCCATCAGCAAAAGCCCTTCTTCCGAAGCTGTGGTGAATTAAGCCAATGACCTTCAGACTGCGAGGTGAGCTCGCATCCCAAATGCAACAAAACCGCGTTGCTTTCAGGTGAATGAAGGTTAACCTAGAGTATGCGCTGCCTTACGACTTGTATGCTAATGCACGGGCATGTCATCAAAAGAAAGGAAAAATTGTGAATTAAAAAATTAACGCTTTCGCCTTCAAACCACGTAAGTATAGACTTAAGTGCAACTCCGTAATATTTATGGGCGTATTCATGTCCACACACTGTCCGCTTTACCCATGTCCTGAATGGCTACATTAAGCGCTATTGTTTTCTTCCGAACAAAGGCGGGCTCCCTGGGCCCGCGGCAAAACATATTCCGTCTCTCTTTAGTGCGAAAGCACTACTGTAGACGTGCCAACCCAGATCAAGATTCTTGTCTTGTGTGAAGCTTCGGAATAACTTGGGTAAGCTCGGGTTTGTTCGGAGGAGCGTCGAGCAAACTGCAGACAATGGGAGGAAGCTCGGGTAAGTTCGATGGAGCGTCGCGCCAGCTGTAGCCAATGGGAGGATGACTTTGAGGGTCACGATGGCCAACCTGGAGAAATAAAATAAATATTTTCGTGACTGGGTTCCGAACCCGCGGCGGCACGAACAGAGCAGCTTCGCTGGCCACTGCACGAGAGCGCCATGCTATCGCCGCGGCCGATCACGCCTCGTGTTGGTTGGTTGGCCTCAAACAATGCTGGCACGTACCCACTGCGGGGAAGTGCCCAAGGCACTGGCGGTTAATTGCTGGAAACATGAACTTTTTGACGGGAAATGGAGTACTAATAGTATATAGGCTGATAGATTTGGAAGACGCAAGGACACGGGTCCTGTTAACTTGGAGATCGAGGACGGGACGATGGCTTAATGTGCATAATAGTATACAATGCCTGTAATGTTTCAATTTCGTACTGACTGAGAGCGGGAAAAAGAAATTAGAATGGGAGTCGCTTCGTTTCTTGAAGGGAATTTAGCACAGCAGAGCGCACACTCCTGTCGCTTCGTCTAAGCAAAAAAGCGCCAATGGAAAGAATAACCGCGGAGGACACAGGCCAGTCCAGTTGATGAAACGGAATTTGCAAAAGGCGCTTCCTCAAATGAGAGAAGCGGCGGCAGAACAGCAGGAAGTGATCTATTGTCTCAGGTTCGGCTCAAAAAGGGCACAGTGGGGAAGCCGCCTGGCCAGATCTGTGAAGGTGGAAATTTAGGAGAACCCGGCAACGCAAACGCGTGAAAGAAAACTGTACTTTGCGCGAGCGCCAGTGTCTGCTGCTCCAAAGATGCAGAAGATGCTGATATTCGGGAGATGATGCAAGAGTGGAGGCAGCAAATTCCTGAAATATTGTGTAGCTGCGAAACCTCACCGCAGCTGTATATGCACACGATGGCAGGACAGCAACAATTGGGCCGCTCAGAGAGGCTCTTGCTAAGGAATCTGCAACCTCATTTAAGTGAAAGCCCATGTACCCTGGTACCCAAAGCAACCTTACCGAATTTAGATGGAGCGCGATTAGGAACTTAAAGAGGCGTAATGCCCGAGACTCATTGGGTGACGATAATGAACAGCAAATGGACAGAGAGTCCGTCGTAACCACGACCTGGGAAACGGTAGTTTCTAATTTTCGTAAGGCTAAAATTACTGCTAATAATTCAGCCAAATAAATTGAAGTGAAGTCAGGAAGACGGAGAGAAAAAGACCAACCCAGTGAAGGTGAAAAAATTCCCACACCTGTTTTTCGCGATCCTGCGAGGCATCGGTAGCAATAATAATATGAGAGGGAAAGGACCTTAGGTGGTCCTGCAACAAACCCTGAAGCAGAGGAAAGGGCTGCAGCTTTGCGTTCGACGGGAAAAATGTTATCGAATTCAATCTGGACAGAAGATGAGTTGTTATACATTTGGCGGACATCTGTGAAATTAATGTTTAAGGGATCAAGGAGGGACTGCACGAAACATATCTGTGGAGTATGCAAACGATACCAGGCGGCACTAAAAAGACTGCAGGTTGACTGAGAACTACTACACCGGAGGCGTGAAGAGGTGAGTCGCACAATTTTAAAAATGATTCAACTGTTAAAAGGCGAAACCTAGCTGCGAAAGATGAGATTCGTGCCTCAAGGTGCAAAACAACATTGGCGACATATTTTGGAAGCCCCAGACAGAGGCGCCTCATGCTCCAAGAGCACAAGAGGACGAAGTTTATAGGCAGGAGCTCGTGCCACACACCCTCGCGCTGTGCATTGGACGTCGTCGTCTTCATCTACTTCCATCTGCGGCGCGAACAGATCAGATGAGCCTAACCTCGATCAGAGCTTAACCTGAGTCTAATATCGTCGCCAGACGTGCCGACGACGCAGCAAAGCAATACCATGAGCTAACCAGGCTAAACACATGCTTGCACACATCTACTCGGTTTAACTACGTTAAAGCTCTACCAATTTTTTAAGCAGCATAGCACAAACCAATTTTTAACGACTTGGCTAATTCGAGGAGACATTAATGCTGCGACGCGGCTTTGTACACTTCAGCATTTTTAAGCAGTTGGAAGAACAAATCCGGCACGGGCTCACTTCTCTGAAGGCTTTGCTTAGTTCAACTTTCTCATTACTGACTGGCAGAGTCAGAAGGAGCAAGAATGGAAGCTAATAATTAACCGCTTCCACAGGCAGGCGCTTGCAATTGAATCTCGCTACTCCACAGAGCGGGTGCAGATGCTTTCGCTGTTTATTTCTAATTGGCATGTCTTTGTGATGACCATGATGAAGACATCGTTCACAAGCTGAGCTGTGTGTTTAGGAGGAAGGCGTCTTCTCTTTGTGCTATTGGTTGTGAATAGTATTGGTATAGAGGGAGATGAAAAAGCTGGATTGCGCATCGTAAACATCGCAGTATGCGCTTGCTGTGCGTGATTCTACTGCGCAAGGTGTGCATCTCATGATGGTCGATACTAAGTAAAGCTCGGTTTAACATTAGGACAAAAAAACAACAAAAATTGATGGACGATCATACGAACTAATGCGGCGAAGGAGTGACAGCAGGAGGCATTTTACAATTGGCTTTACATTGGTCGCCTTCCCATTCCGCCCTTGAATCTACGTGCTTCTGGTCAATGAAGGCATTCTGCATGATCTAGGCGAGATGAAAAGTGAGGCCTCAAGTAGATAGTATAATGCATGAATAAGTGATAAGTGGGCAAATTTTCTACATGTGGAAGAATCAGGGTATGCTTCAATGTTGGCACATTTTGATGACGCAAACGAACAGCATGAATCTACCGGCTTTATTTCCCACGTAACATCAGCGTCGTAAAGGTGCCATAAACTAGAGGCGTGCTCAAAAGGTGGCTTGACTAGCGAGGTGCAAGCAGGGTACCTTCTTTTCAGCGTTTGCAAGAGCAAACGGCATTTCAGAAAACCAATTTTTTACATTTTTGTTTGTCATGTACGTATTAAATGTGAGTATTCCAGGTTAGAAGAGAACGAAAGACTACTATTATATACTTGATGCATGAGCCCCATTGAAATATGCAAACAATAATTCTGTAATGAAATATGGCGACGTATGTGCTGCAGGGAAGAAATTGACGCATTAAGTATTTTTTCTCGTTCACTTCATCTTGCCTTAGTGAACGCCACTCTGGTAGGTTCGCTAAGTCGGACTGAGGTTCCAATAAACCGTCGAAGCAGCTACAAACTCTTAGACGGAGTTCAACTAAGCACTTTACAAGAAAGCGGAAAGTGGGTGAATGTAGTCAAAAATCAAATATCAATCGAAAGCGTCATAGATGGTATCATTTTAGCTTTATTTATTTATTTATTTATTTATTTATTTATTTATTTATTTATTTAGTGATGGAGAAGGAAAAACAAACAATCAGAAAAAGAATATTTAGAATTTTTGCCTAAAGTTACTACGATTAATTAATTGATTAATCAATCAATCAATCAAATGACTGATTGATTGATTGTGTTTTGACATTTCGGCTGCCAAGATAGCACTGTGGGCTACGAGGCACAACTACGGACTGATTGCGTCCATCTGCGGTTCTTTAACGTGTACTGATATATCGGCGCACGGGCTTTTTTTGGTCATTTGGACTCCATCAAAACGAGCCCGCCGAGACGCAGCTCGCTGCGAAGGCTAGCGTTTTTCAAGACGCTATAGCCATCTTGAAATATCGAATCCAAACACCTCTTGCTGGTGGTAACTATGGGAACAATAACCAAACGTCTGATTGCTGTGGTAAAAAGTAATTGACAAAAGAACAAAAATTCATTTTTCTATTTACTTTGAGCAGTGCGACAATACAGCAGTTTGGATGTGCGACAAGTAGGGGGCAAAAGCAGCAGAGTATGCCTATAAGCTAAGAGGAGGGGGAATGCATTTTTGTCGGCAATGAGGATGATGGGCAATGGAGGATGAACCTACGGACGGAAGGGTTGCCTTTGTGCTAGGCGCACGTCTTGTTCGTAACATAGAAAAAAAGAGGAAACGAAAGAAAAAGAAACCAAAGCAATGTAATCACACGATATGAAAACAGTATGAAGTGGTGCAAAATCTAATACCAAGGAAGGGATAATACACGCGCAACTACTATCATGCCGGGCGAAAACGCCAACAGTGCCCCGAAAGCAGATCAGGTAGACTGAGGTCCTGCACGAAGAAGCAAGAAGTCACACACAGTCGTGCACGGTGTCCCTGCTGAGTGGAAAGCGCTGAACGTAACTCTGTCTCTTTGAGATGAAGCAACGACAAATTGGGATAAAAGCATGCCGAGTGAATGAAATGGTTTACACACTACCAGGAATGTAAGGCAGTAAATGTAATGTTTCGACAGCAGCTAAAGCAAAAGAACGCTAGGTGCGTGCAATACAGAGACACTCCTCTTGCGAGGACCACTATTGAACATCACCTATAGCGTGCATGCAGCTCGTTCCCACAACGCCTCTTTCAGAGAATTATACAACGGAGTCAGTGACTCAAGAGCTGATATGGTGACCTATCTCAGCTCGCCATTTAGGCAGCGCTGAAGTCATTACAAGGGAGCTGCCTCGAAGACTCCGGAACTACAGTTTCAGCACGCATCGACGATCGCCTGCCGCCACATTCTCTGCTTGGAGTACTCGGCGCTTAGCGTGTGCCCAAAGTGTGCAGATTCTCCAGCCAAATATATATATATATATATATATATATATATATATATATATATATATATATATATATATATATATATATATATATATATATATATATATATATATATATATATATATATATATATATAACAACAATAAACAAAACAACAGCGCGGAACTTGAAGTTTTCCTTCGCGAAGAATGGAGTGAACCAGAAACGGCTCTGATGCGACGCGTTTAACCCGACCGCTTTGCTAGGTCGCGCGCGCACAAAACTCCCCGCCACGGAGAAGTGAACAGAATGCGGCGGCGGCGGCTCGGATGACGGAGAAAGATCGTTTTAACGCCGAGCGCATCGCGGGTTTATTCAATTCCTATTATCATTTTTTTTCCTCCCCCGACAGCCCACCGTGGCGCAGAGGGGGGCGGAGCGGCTCACCGAGTAGTGTCGGCCGCGTTCGAGCCCCCAACCAGTGCCGCTGTGGACCAAAAAGAATGCGTGCCGCGGAAGCGTGCAAGCAGACAACAACCACTGAGCCCAAGCAAAGAAAAAGACCGCAAGGAAGAAACAAGAAATTAGACGGGACGGCACAAAAGAAACCTTGCTGTCGTCGGCGCGCACTTGTGCATATAACGGCGAGGCGCCTTCAAGGGGAAAATGAGATTGATACCCGAGGCATGCGTCAATGTCACCCGCCTGGCTGCCTAAACGCCGCCTGCTGCCGTGGAAAGCTCGTGTAGATAAACGAGCCTCCTGCGGGCGCGCGATGTATCCGCTGGCGGCGGGAAAGAAACAAATTTCAACGAGCCCAGTAGGCGGAGGATATTGCGTAAGAAGGGCCGAGAGAAAGAGAAGCGAAAGAGCCGGAGGCTTTCTATTAGACGCGTAACAGTGAACGCCGCTAGAGGCGCGGGCGCGGCAAATAAAGACAAGCAAAAAGCGAGCGTTCAACACAACGTCAAGGTTGGCGCGGATACGAAGAAATTGGACCAGAAGTGCGAAGGGGAGTTGGGAGCGTTGGCGCATTTACAGACTGCCCAGAGAATAGAGAGCGAGGAAGGAATGACAAAGCATCGGGAAAGCACATCGCTCGAATATTATAAATGAAACCATCGTCACGCTTGAAATGGCTTCCGAAAGCTTTCTTGCAGCCAAGGATGGAGCGAAGTGAAGAAAATAACTCGGCCGAGGGCTAAACGAGAGAGAGAAACGAAGAAATCGGTTGCAAATGGTTTCCGGCTATGCGCTGCGGGGGAAAACACTTTGCACTCTTCAGGAAGCGACGAAGCAGCGACAGCGTAAGCCGAGCGTGGAGGCACTTGGCTGAACAAGCGTGTGTTTTAGAAGAGCAAAAAGAAACCGCGACTCTTGTGCGGCAACTGCAATAAGTGTTCCCGATAGCAGCGACGCGCAGGCAATGGCGAAACTCGTGGCGGAAGGGAGAAAAACGTTGGAGGATAAACGTCCGCACCCAGCGCGTTTCCCGTCGCAAAAACGGACGCATGCAGGACAGGCGAGCGGAGGCTATGCGGTGAGAGAAGTTGTGATCAGTTTTTTTTTTTTTAAAGGGATTTCCGTCCAGCTTAACGTCCTGTGAGAAGAATTTTCTGGGGCATCGTCGTCTAGAAGTGTTGGCGACTGCTTGCGAGAACTGATATCGCAGGTTGCCTCGTTTCCCTTGTTGTATGTCCTGGTCTTGATTGTGTGGTGGCGATTTATTATAAATTGATCGTTTATGACTGGAAGGCACACGCACTTGACTGTAAGGCAGGTGTAGAGGAATGGTTCCAAATTCGGGCCACCATTTCAGAACTTGCGTCAAAAACTCAGTACACGAACTTTTTTGCATTTCACCCCCATCACAACCGGCGAAAAAGTTTTAACATTTTGCCAATTCGTTTCCAACCCCGACGGAACATTATGCAGCCCGGCTCTTGACAAAAAGCACCAGTAGCTCCTCAACCCTTACGGTTGAGCCCGTAGGGTTAACTGCATGCCTCGGTGTTGTTGTTTGTCAGCAGCAAGGTGTTTTGTACAGAACCTAAACTTTTCCCACCTTTTTGCCTCATTCTCCGTAGCCCCCAGAAATAGAGTACAGAATGTAGGTGTTCAGAAAGGGCCGTCTCTTAAGCACAGGCATGCGCTAGAACAAAAAACAAAGTCCAGCCACTTTCGCATTCCTATATTTTTTTTCCCCCCCCACCATGCTTCTATCGCTATGCTCGCTCGACACGCGTATGTGAACAGGCGCCGGCGCCAAATAGGGCTCCACGACATACCGGGCCACAAATTCTGCGTAAAGTAAAGAAGCCTAATGGCGGCGTCCTTCGCTGGAAGCCTCGCGGTCCAGACGCGAAGAAGGCCGGCGGCGGTTGTTAGAGAAATCGATAAAAATGTGCTCTCCGCTCGTTATAAATTGTCCCTCGTAGGCACTGTTACCGGGCGCGACGGCGAGAGGCAGGCTCGGCAAACACGACCCAAAGGAGGTTCACCCATTACGCCGTGCCATGAGCGGCCAGGCTTGGCTGTACTGCGCCGACATATATCTTTTGTATGGATGTGGACTTTCCGGGCACCATATCTCACTGCCGAGGGAATGAGCACTGAGAAAGCAGCGGGCATCAGAGGAGGAGAAGAGAGAGTATACGCCAGCCGTGTTCTCGCTGGGCGCGTGCCGGCGGCAAACACAGCTGAACGTCGCTGGCCGGCCGATTTAGCCCATTTTGACACATGCCCTCGCTCGGGCAATGAAACGCCTCACGAAGGACGCGCGTAGCGCATGCACGCGCTAAAGCAACAGCAGCGGCCTCTGGCAGGTCAGTTCAAACTACTCAAGATAGCGGCTTTATAACCGGAAAGAAACATAATGCGCCTCCCATTAAAACTTTTGATAGATTACCTTCTCATGAAACTAGGACACGCTGGCTATATTTCTGTCGCCGGGATTATTCCGGAGCACTTGTTCGATGAGAGAACTCATACGATCGTAAAAACGCAATCACTACGTCAGAGCGAAGAAATGCTTGATTCGATATTACGGCTAACCACATGTTCTTTTCTTAAATGCGGAAAGACATACTTGATACATCTACACAGCTTAAAAACAAGACTGTTCGTAACATATCTGCGATACGATGAACAAGACTGCAAAGAGATATCAAATCAACATCTGGAGAAAGATGCAAGGAAGCGTAGTCAGCAGAAATGAACGGAAACACAAGCTACACAAACCTCAGTAATTACACACGATTCCACTGCCTGCTCAGTACACTCGTCGATCATTCTATGAATCTACCACTATTGTGAGATAGAACTCCAAATAAACGCGTGGTACGCTGGGTACAGCGGCTACCGGAATGCATTACCGTCGATTGTCCATAAAAGCCCTCGTATTCTTTCTTCTTGCTTCGCCTTCCTAATCTTCCGAGCTCACCGGAACACACATAGCCTACCAGTGTGCGCTGTACAGTCGCGGGAAAAAGTTTGCGGGATGCGGATTCGCAAAAAAAAAAAAATTTCTGCGTTGCCTCGCTAGTCAGTCAGCTGGCATTCTTCGAGAGGATGAAGCGCGCATGTCCCGTTGTGATTCATTTCTTTTCATTAACCCGCTTTTGCCCGACCGCACAGAAACGATATCTTTTTCTTCGATGCCGCATCCTGCAGACTTTTGACCATGAATGTACCGTCTTTGCCAAAAGTAGCCAAGCAACGGCGTTCGCTTCTCAGCCGTTTAGTGGAGCACTTACCTTACACAAACTTCTTTAGACAGTTTATAGACTGTCCATAGACTTCTGTCTATAGAGCCTATAGACTTTCCATAGACGAACCCAAGAGAACAGTCCATAGGCAATACAAATCCCATAGACAGTCTAAAGACAATCTATAGACTTATGGCCATACACTTCTAGTAGACTTTTTCTATAGACTTTCTATAGACCATGAGTAGACAAAAAGAAATATTTATAGGAAGGCAATAGTCTATAGACCATTTTTACAAGGGTTGCGCCACCCTTTAAGGTCTGTATAGGGTAAGGAAAACGCCTCTCCTCACCTTTCGAGGCTTTTTGGTTTTGAGGGGAGTCGTTTAAGGACTGCACCACACGGCTGAGAAGCAAAACCCATTGCTTGGTTACTTTTCGCAAATACGGTACGTGTATGCATGTGTACAGTGCATGCTTTTAAATGCATGAACCACGTGACTACAAATGACACAGTCCTTATGGAAGGCTATCCACCATGATAACATCCTTATTGTTCAGCTAGAGAGCATGGGTTCATTTTTTTGTCAAGAAAACCTGCACTAGAGGAGATTGTCCCTGTATACAGTTATCGCTGGAGAAAACACAATGGTGACGAAGGAGACTTAACATGGTTCCCAGTGGACTGCTTTGGTATTTGTACCTACAAGCCAGCTATCAATTGCAGATTCGTAATAATTTTGGTAATAGCTGCTCGTGAAACAAGGCCCAGTTGCTCGACGCATAGGAAAGTGGCTGCATGCTGAATTTTCGCGAGTCACCACACTTTTCGTGTTTTTCTCGAATCTCAAACAACTCGAGAGACCGCAGCGGGGGCCAAGTGGTTGAGCATCTGCCACGTATGCGGGAGGTGCGGGGTTCGGTCCCCACTGCCGCCGGGCACCCATCGGTGATACAATAGGTAACAAGCCTTCCCCTGGTCTGGTGCTCTGCTTATTTAGGGTGAAATGCTTGGAAAATGGGCCTTTGACCCCACCTTGAGAAGTCGAAAGTACATTGTGCCATGGCGCTCTTTGGCCATAGATGTCCTTGCGCAATAATAATAATAATAATCTTACTCTCCTGGTTATTTCACTCTCGTGGTTGGGGTCTTCGGTGACTACCTGCCCTAAACAGCAACATTCCCTAACCATCTCCAATGTTTGGCTGCATATCGTAAACTGTTCCCTTCTGAGGATGTTGAACATTACTTTAGATTTTTTCATATTGGTTTTTAGACCCGTGCACCGTTCTGCTTTTCCTGTCCAGGTCCTTGATCACACTTTGCAATTTGGCCCCTGTATTACTTGCCAAGCCAATGCCATCAGGGAGTGGCTGATTGCTGCAGTACCCTCAATTAACTTATATACAACTCTTCTCAATCCTGTTCTCTGAGTATACCTCATGTAAACACGCAGTGAATAGTACCGGAGAGATTGTGTCTCTCTGCCTGACACCTTTACTGATTGTAATTTTAGCATTTTATCACTTTCCCTGTGAAGGACTGCGGTTGCTGTGCAGCCGCTAGAGATACTTTCCCAGTACGTTTACATATGCCTCTTATACACTCTAGTTACGCAATGCCTGCATGACCGCTGAGGTTACGACTGAGTCATATGCTATCTCGTAACATATGTATAGAGTCTATACAGAATCATCATCCTCATTACAAGTCTCGCTACGCCCACTGCAGGGCAAATGCCTCTGACAGATCTCTCCTCTTAAACATGTCCTTTACCAGCCGCGACCACCTTATCTCCGCTAATTTCTTAATCTCATCCGCCCACCCGACCATCTGCCGCCCCCTGCTACGCTTGCCTTTTCTTGAAATCCAGTCTGTTACCCTTAACGACCATATGTTATCTTGCCTATTCAATACATGTCCTGCCCAAGCCAATTTGATCTTCTTGATTTCGACCCACTCGGCTCTCTTCCTGTATCTTAACATTGCACCTATCATTTTCCGTTCCATAGCCCGCAGCGTCGTCCTCAATTTAAGTTGGACCCTTTTGTTAAAGTTTTTGTTCAATAGGTGAGTACCGTAAGATACGTTATACACCTTTCTCTTGAGGAATACTGGTAAACTACCATTGATGATATGAGAGTACATGCCAAATGCACTTCACCTCATTATTCATGTAGTTTTTTCTTCTTATTATTATTATTCATGCAGTTTTCACTTTCGTGGTCCGGACCTGCCGTCGTTACGTGCCGTAAATAGACGTATCTGCTCGCCACTTCCAGCGCCTTGCTACTATATCGTAAACTTCTGTTCTCTTCCGAGACTGTTGAACATTACTTAAGTTTTCTGCATATTGATTTTTATGCCCACCATTCTGTTTTGCTGTTTAAGTCTTTGAGCATGCTTTGCACTTCATCTCCTGAGTGGATTAGCAAGGCAATAGACACTTTTAGTTGGACGTACGCAGTGAGCTTGCGTACGCAACGACACTGCGGGTAACAAGTGCGCATGCGCAGAACGCAACGTATCTAGCCGGGCGTTGCGGACGTACGCCCGCTATAAAGCATAGCGTAGCGTACGCAACGTGGGACGCTACGTGCTGCGTTGACAAGATGGCGGCGCCCAGCTCGCCCGCTTCGGAATAAATACATGTCGCCGCTGGATTGTCTTACGCAATAGCTCGCTCAAATGGTAGCGGTTCGCTTTTATTTCGCCTACTCTCACGCACACGCCAAAATATTAGCGACAAATGTCCCTTGTTTTTCAGATACTGAAGTGATTTTTGACCTTTTAAGCCTAAGTAACGTTGTGTACGTTTATCGCCATAGCAACTGCACTTGTCGAATACTTTTTTAGTGATGTGCCTGCTTTTTCACTTCGTTAAACATTATACCTTTTTTTTTCTTCATTGGAAACAGTAATATACTAATTACAATTGTCAGAAAGTAAAAGATGTGCAGCCCAGCGCTTTCAGTGTTTGTCACTAGATGGCAGCACGATACGGAACCACGACATCGTAAAGATGCAGACGCCACACTGGTGCACGTGCTGTCATCCACGGTGAACATGCAAGCCGCCGCGAGTAATGGAAGAGATGCTGTCAACGCAGGCAGAGTATTTTATACGCCGAAATTGGATGTCGCTTTACTTCTTGAAGTACAAACAAGTGACCCATTTCGGAATCCCGACCAATGGGACGACATCGCCCTTCGGCTGAAGGCGATGCTGGAAAAGCCATTCACGTCGCGTAGCGTGCGCGATCGGTTCGACCTCCTGATTACGCGGTACGCCGCCAACGATAGGAGGAATCAAAAGAAGTAAGTTTTCTATTATTTTTATGTGTGCGCGCAAGCGTTAATTTCTGTACCTGACTCCATTTAGATCGGGAACAGAAGAAGAGTACAGCGAGCGTGACCAACTCCTTCAGGACATATTGTGTCTAATCGATGGGACGTCTTATAAGATTAAACGTTCAAGAAAAGATGGTGGGTCTGCGAGCAGGAAAGACCTTGCAGCCGCTTCCCAGCCAATGAACAACACCGCAGCGCGGAAGAAGACGGCCGCTGCCAGGGATTTGTACATGGAGAGGTACGCGGCGGCATACCGGGATACACCACCAGAAAGTGCTGGTATTGTGGCCACCTTGTACATTTTTGCCACTTGTTGCCAAAGAAGTTTTTGGTTCTTCTTGTAGTCGAGGAAGGCAAATTCACCAATAACCTTGCCAAATCCCCATTCTACCGCCTGGCGGACTCCGCTCATTGCATAATTGAAAGCCTCCTGGCCACGCGTCAAATGACAACCACCATACGGCTTCATCAGAAGTGGCCGAAGCGGGTATGCAGGGCCCCCGTAAATAACCAAGTCTTACCCCTTCACCAGCTTCTCCAACTTGGCATACAGACCACTCTCTCGGAGTATTCCTGCAAAAAAAAAAAGCCCGTTTACGGAAGGTAAATCACACTAGTATGTTTCTGACATTTCGGTGCCAGTCTTTGTGGCACACAGTGAAGGAAATCAAGACACCGAACTATCAGGGAGAATGATATAAGGGGCTCACTTGAATCATGATAGCTCCCTGGATAGTGCCCATCCAGCTGACATATGATCACATTTGGGCACATCAATGATTGATATTTTGTGCAATGCACTCTTTTGTGTCCCGAGTAATAAAGCCTCTGATCCCTTTTGGGACGACATATAGGGCGGGCAGTCCCATCAATAAAAGCCCAACAGTTAGGCAATGCTGCACCTCTTGCTTCAACAGCCTGTAACGAAAAATTAGGAGACAAGCATTTAGGTCCTGCTGTGTAATGACAGCGTTAGGCGCGCAACTTGCAATTGTGACTTACATTTGCAAACTTTTGGAGGACAGCAGTCGATAACCAGTCATGGTTGTTGCAGTCGGTGATAAGGTGCCCAAAAGCGGCGACGATGTGGTCTATGACCATTGTTGCAGTGCTCGACATTACAGACGAATGCCTTTCAAACATCGCTTCTAAGTCACACCATCTGTTTGGATATGCGAGCCTTCGCAGCGTAATGCACAAGGCTTCTCGGCCAGGAATGCTGACGTTTTGCGCAGTCGTGATTGCGTCCGGAATACGAAGGGCGCTACACAGTTCACCAAAATCCTCCTTAGCAAACCTGAACTGCTGTCTGAAAAGTGTAGGCTCGAAGTTATCAATATCGAGCAGCCCATATCGTGAGCGGTAGTTGGAAAATTCATCCCAGTTGCTGCTCATCTCGTAGTCGTCGCCGTTGTGCGGATGCGTAGCAGCTCCAAATAGCCGTTGCTCCGCTCGCCAGGTGATGATGTCGTCGATCTCTTGCCATGACAACATAGAGATCACATGAGCATTCGAAAGAACACTTCTTCGAGACATGTCAAAATATAAAGGCAATCAAGGAAGAAGAAAACTCGCTCCGGCTCCTGAAGATTACAAGAACGGAAAGGCTGAGGCTTGGCTTGGATATTTCTTTGGATTGAATCCGCATTGCAGTTTTTGCTCGTGGCAATAGATGGCGCTAAAAGCATTCGAAAGCAGCTACCAGACAAACATCATCATCAACAAATACTACGCGGCTGCACTGCGGCGGTACGGCCAACTAAAAGTGTGGCGGGGGTGTCCTTTACAGCGTACGGAACGTAGTGAGCGTTGCGTACGCAATGTCGCTACGTACGCAGCAACTAAAAGTGTCTAATACCATCAGCGAATCGTAGACTCTTAAGGTATTCTCTGTTAACTCTTATTGCCAACTATTCCCAATTCAGTTCTCTCAACGCCTTCTGTAATCAGGTGGTCTATATATGCAGTCTACCTACAGAGGCTTGCTAAACGTATTCGGCGCATGCCTCTATCACATGACTGGTGGTGCGAACATAGAATATTGTCGAGTAGCGGTCTCGAAAGCCTCCCTGGTCCTTTGGTTGAGCGAAATCTAAGGTTGATCTATATCTATTAGCGATTAGCTTAGTGAATACCTTGTAGACAACGGGCATTAAAGTTATCGGCCTGTAATTCTCCAAATATTTGACGTCCCCCTTCTTATGGATTTGATGATGTTAGCGTTCTTCCAAGATTCCGGAACTCTCGAGGTCGTGACCCAAAATCACAACGTTTATTTACACAGAAAATATCACAAAAAGTTCTGCGTAGTCATCTTGATCCTTAGCCGCTATGGATAGTGATGAATTACAAACATTATCAAATATAGAAATAACTACTTTATGGAGCAATGCTGCGAACAACATGTATTTAGTTTTCTGCGCTGAATTCCTTGCTAAGGTAGCACCATTTTAGTGAGGCCACAAAGTTCGGCGTTGGTTTCAGGTTACACGAAACATAATTCCACATTTTAACTCCGATGAAAGATATTGAGCACTGCTATTGAGGCACTGCGTATAGAGGGCGGCAAGTTTTTCTAGCGCAACGTTCGCACCGGCATTCAACTAATATGCAGTTACCCGATTCTCACAAGCCGGACATTTGAGGGGAAGAGGAAGACGAAGACGTTGTTCAATCGCCTGTCGCCTCAGCTCTGTTTATTTAGCTAATTTTTCCTAATTTACCTAGTTTTATTTGAATATTCGAGGACGGCAGCATCTTCAAGGCGGTACTGTCCCTACGGGAAGAGTACGGCTGCTCCGGCGCCGGCAAGCCTAAAGGGACCACGCCATTCAAAGGAGGCTGGCTCGGAAGAGGCGGCCATGACTTCCCAGGCTGTGGAGCGACCAGAACATGGACTCGACGACCCGTTCAGTGAGACCTCATCGCTTAGTGGGGCTGAGTCAACGATCGTGGACGGTGACGAGTCAGTGGCCGATATGGCTGACGTGGACAACGAGGGCTTCAAGTTGGTGAGTCATCGCAAGCAACGAACGGTAGGGATCCCGGTAGTGGTTGAGCCTACAGAAAAGGGTGTTGATTTAAGAGAGAAGAATCCCATCTTAATTTTCGCGGCCATTTCAATCCCTGCTGGGATCAGCTCCGGTTCGAAGTCGGTTCACCATGCACGGGGCTCTTCAGCTGGATGTCTCGACGGAAGAGCAGGCTGACAAGCTCCTGCAGAGCTCTCAGATTTTTGGCATCAAAGTTAACGTGCGGTTGCCCCATTCCTACATGAAGAACACCTGTGTTATTAAGGGTGTACCAAAGTGGTATTCAGAACGCTGCCTATTTGATTATCTGAAACCACAAGGTGTACTGCACGTGAAACGACTTGTGCGTCGTGTGGAGTCTCCAGGAAAAGAATGGGCTGCGAAACCTACCAACTCTATCGTGTTGACATTCGCTCCCAACTCAGAGCGCCCCGAAAAAAATGATCTGGGATTCACAAAACACGCAGTTGCAGATTTCACTGAAGCTCCTCCACGGTGTTTTAGATGCCAACGGTTTGGGCACGTGGCCAAAGTTTGCACAAAGGATCGACGCTGTAAGCGGTGCGGAGGCGACCACGACTTTAAAACCCGCAGGGCAGATTTTGCTTGCGCCAATTGCGGTGGCGATCATCCAGCGAGTTTAGGAGGCTGCCCCTTCCGTGTGAGCGCTCTGCAGCGTCGGTTGTCCTTTATTTCTGGTCCAAAAACCCCACCGACTGAGACGCCTGTCCCTGGATTAGACGAGTTCCCAGTATTGGAGTCTGATGTTGTTGCGTTGCCCAACAATGTCCCTAAGGGACCTGAGTCCAGCAAGACGCCAAGGCCCAGTGCGCGCGAGTCGACAGTTCGACCTCTAGGAAAAAGTGTCCATGTTCTTGAGCGGCCGGATCACAGCCAGACTCCACGGCAAGGGGGACCCTCATATGCACAAGGGACAAAAAAACCAGCTACTGCGTCCAAGAGTGTGTCCCCGTCGGCATCTTTTATCGATGTTGTAAGTGAGTGCGTTGCGCAAAATAAGGAGCTCAAAAATCAAGGTATGTCTGACCTTCTTCATGTTTTGTTTGGCGCCCTGCGTTCACATGTTCACGCGATGGCGCCTGGTAACCTGAAGAACTTCCTACAGCTGGTGCTTTCTTTTGAGTCCCTAACTTCCACCTTCGCAGCAAACTTCCTTGCGAACTAAAATGGATGGGGCTAAACCTCGTGGATCTCATATGCACCGAAAAGTGCCGTTTATATTGCAGTGGAACTGCGCTGGGATTTTAAGTCGGTTAGCAGAACTCAAACTATTCTTGAAAGAGACTTGTGTTCCAGTATTGGCCCTGTCAGAAGCTGGCCTTCCAAGCGAGAGATGTTTGACTGGATATGTCTCCCATAAAAACTGCAGCATAAAGTCATTTCCTGCAGGAAGTGCTGCGCTTTACATAAGAAGAGAAATTCCACATGTTTCTCTAGGCGTTGCCGATCTTTGCACGGATGACATTGAGGTAGCGGCTGCAAGAATACAGCTCGGCTCTCGAACCCTTTCTATTGCATCCGTGTACGTGTCTCCGCGAAAGAAGGTAGCATTAGATTTGTTTCTACAGCAGCTTTGCGACCGCTGCCCAGCACCTAGAATCATCTGCGGTTATTTCAATGCCCATCATGCCGTTTGGGGTGACCGGAACGCGGATTCCCGTGGACGCAAACTTGTAGAGGTTATTGACAGTTTGGACCTGTGTGTTGCCAATGACGGAAGCCCCACTTTTTTCCGGCCTCCAGCCTCAGCGACAGCTATAGACCTGACACTGCATTCACCTGACGTCCGCGTGAGTTGGTCAACAGCACCCGACCGCATGGGAAGTGATCACTATCCGATTTTTGTGTTTGCTGCCGACTTGTCAACGTGGTCAACTGGGACAAGTACAAAGAGCACCTTGAACGTGTTTCTGGTGATGTTGTTGACAAAATTATTTCTAGTAAGCTAGCAGCAACTACGGCGGTCAGGTTACCTGATCATTTTCCGGCCCCGGATTTAAAACCCAGGAACCTTTGCGCAGCGAGAAGAAGGGCGGAGCGCCAACTCGTGCGGAAGAAGGACGACAGGCAACTGAAGACGACCTTCAATAGGCTGAATTCTGCTATTAGACGGCACACGAACAAGCTGTACAGGTCGCAATGGGCCTCATTCTTTGCTAGTTTGACTGTGTTCTCACCGATAACGAGAATATGGCGAGTTATTGGCAGCCTTGCTGGAGAATCTTGCCCTTCGAAGCCTTTTGAAGCTCTTGCAATACGCAAGGAAAAACCTATTGCGTGCTTGGCAGAGGAATTTGCAGACGCACTCGTACGCGCTGATTCTGAAATAGATATATATTCACCACCTGCTTCCTCCAGGTCTATCATGGACGTCCCGTTCACGCTTCGTGAGCTTCAGACTGCGCTCAGTGGCCTGCGGCGCCGGTGTTCACCAGGTCCCGACGGCATCACCAATCAAATGCTGAATAATCTGCCCTTGCAACTCAGAAAGGAGCTCCTCAACTTCATCAATCGAGTTTGGGAGACTGGCGATGTTCCTCCGTCATGGAAGGTGGCACATGTAGTTCCGGTACTGAAGCCTGGCAAAGACATGACAGACCTTGCCTCGTATCGCACAGTGACATTGACCTCCTGTGTAGCTAAGTTGATGGAGAAGCTGGTAAATGAACGCCTATCATGGTGGCTTGAAGACAGCAAGGCACTGCCATCCTGTATGACAGGATTCCGCCGAGGTCTTAGTGCCCAAGATAGCGTCTTAGGCTTGGTCAGTCACATTGAACACCAGAGAGCTTTCGGCCTTTCCACCTTGGCCATTTTTCTTGATGTTGCGAAAGCTTACGACAGCGTGCTTCAGAGCTCAATTCTAAACAGTTTGCAAGGCATGGGCATACAGGGCCATATGTTAAGATTCATTTACAAGTTTATAAGTGATCGCGCGGTTCGTGTACGGTTAGGGAGTACGTTAAGCACCGAAAGGGTTCTGTCACGAGGTGTGCCTCAAGGAAGTGTTCTTTCCCCCACGCTCTTTAACGCCGTAATGGCTGGCCTACCCGATTCGTTGAAAAAAAGTTGCAGGCAAGTGCGTATGTCACTTTATGCTGACATCTGTATTTGGATTACTGGCTACCAACACAAGCGATTAGCCCTGATAGCTCGACAGGCTGTACTATCGGCACAAGCTTACCTTCAAGGTGTGGGGTTGTCTCTGTAAGTGGACAAATCCGGGTTTTTTTTCCAGGTGTAAGAAAGACGTCAAGCGCGGTTGAAGATAGACCTCGGTCACTCTTGCATCCGTCAATTCAACCACGCGCGTTTCCTGGGCGTCATTATTGACTCCCGTCTACAATGGCGAAAAGCTGTAGACGCGATTGTTTCATCTATATCTTCTCGTCTCAATGTGATCCGTAGAATTGCACGTGAGCAATGGGGAAACCATCCTTCTTCAATGGTCAGACTTCATGAAGCGCTGGTGGTCAGCCGGATAATGTATCAATTACCTTTAATTCCCCCCCTTGGCATCACAACTTGAGCGTCTCGAAGTTGTCCACAGACAGGGCCTAAGAAGAGCCATTGGAGTTCCCCAGGCGGCTGCGAATAAGGCAGTACTTCATGAGTCCCTATCGAAACCTCTTAGCCTTATCGCTTCTCAGAGACTATTAATGCATCTTGACCGCTTAGGAGAGACGGTAGCTGGGCGATCCCTTCTCCAGCGGCTCTGCAAGAGAGATGAGTCGAAGGCTTACTTGGCACTCAATACTCTTAGTTCTTTAGGCATTAATGTCCGAAGGCAAAGGAAACGGTTGAAACGCCCCTGGTCTTTTCCGACCCTCGACTGTAAGGTCACAATTCCCCATGTGAGCGCAAAGCGCAGCTCTCCTTTGGCAGCAACGCGTTCGCTTGTACTGGAATACTTGGAAACAGAGTACGCCTGCCATCTTCAAATTTTCACGGATGGTTCTGTGGACAAGGTCAAACAAGCTAGCGCAGCGGCTTTTTACATTCCTTCTTTGGACTGTAAGTGGTCCGTACGCTGTACTGCTGTTGTATCCTCCACAACGGCTGAAAGTGTTGCTATTGAGGCGGCTTTACGGAAGTTAGGGTCTTGTCCGGCTCAACCTGTTGTCATCCTAACTGATTCAAAATCTGCCCTTCAGAGATTAGAGCGCGGATTCCCTACTGACGCCTTGTCTCTAAGCTCTCTGCGCTTGGTGCAGAATCTGCACAGCAGAGGCTTTAATCTACATTTCCACTGGGTGCCCTCTCACATAGGCGTCAACGGTAATGAGGTGGCAGACAGTCTCGCCCATAAAGCTCTCTCAAGGATTCCATCAAAAAAAGTACCTCAAGATGGGAAAAGTCTCTGCAGGAAAACGGTGCTCGATCACTTTAGTACCCTGTGGAGTGCGTCCCGCAAGCCATGTGTGACCAAGGGACTGAGAAGATCTCAGGCGACCCTTCTACATCGAATTCGCACGGCCTCTGCTCGCACTCCTGCATGGATGCATAAGACCGGCATAGCATCGTCTCCGCTCTGCTCTTTATGTGGTGTGTGCGGGGATATCGAACATTATATTATGTACTGCCCAAAGTACAACGCGGAAAGGCATGTGATGTTCGCTTCCTTCAAGAAGACAGGAACCCGTCACAGCACAGTGCAGGACATTGTCTACCCGAGTGGAAACCAGACATGCAGAAGGGAGGCTGCGCGCCTTCTTTTAACATTTCTGCAGAACACGGATCTTGTTTTTAAATGGTGACAGCAGGAACGGACTATGGCCTACTGTGATTGAATGTGTGCGTAGATGGTGTCTTCCGGAGTGGACTACTTTATACTGTGAGTGAATGTGTGTATGGAGTGTGGTACTGCAATGGCCTATGTTCTACTGAATATGTGCATAGATGGTGACTTCAGGAATGGACTGTGATGTGAACTGTGCGGATTGATTGTGTGCATAGCTGGTGACTGCGGGAGAGAATGTGTGCTATTATAAGAGACTGTGCGTTTAGCGGGGTAGATGCGGCATTGTTAATATCGAAGGGACGCTGCGGTGGAACAATTGCCGGCAGACAAAGCAAGGCTAACCCCACCTGTAGCATTCAACACCTCAACCTCAACCTCACAAGCCGCTTTCTCCGTTTCTATTGCAGATAAAACTTCATTTACTTCTCTTTGCTTTTGGTGTTTGTATATTTTCCTTGCGTTGTTTACGAAGGCGGAGAGAACAACGATAATAGTGGGGGAGAGTGGACGTTCAGAGTTAAGGTTCACATATGTATGGCTTACTAACGTTAAAACGCACGTCATGGCTACTGGTCATCTCTACACCCAGAGCCGCTTCAGGATATGAGTGCCTTTTGCTGTTCAAAATATCGATGCCCTCATTCATAAAATGGTGCGACATGCACCGGACACCAAGCGCTGATTGGTATTTATTGGTAATTTAGGAGCCATCATCCTTCCTCCGCCGTCCTCTTTTTCTCCACAGCCTTGACTTCGCCTGAATTATAATCCGAAGACAATGTTCCCGCAAAGAAGTTCAAATGGGGCACTGAAGGCGATCCCTATCTGTGGGTCCTTGAAGGGACACTGAGGACAGCCTGCAGGAAAAGGTGCATGCCGAGAAAAGTTCATTAAAAAATCGTGCCGGCAGTCGATTCAAACTCGTGGCGTCCTTATACCGTATAGGAGAGGTTGCCACCGTTTTGAAGTAAATGGCGGTGTATCGCGGCCTCTGGGATCTGCGCGAAGATCGGGGTCGACGCATGAATTTAGCTTACGAAGCTAGCCGGTGAGGACGACACCTGAATTTCGTTTATTGCCTTTTCTAGCTTATTAGAGCCCTATTTTCGCTGAGATTGGTCTCTTTGTGATTAGAGCGCCGCACCCTGTCGATACAGAGCGACTTTTATTTGCTCGCGGTGTCCCCGGAAACATCTCCCTCACCTGAGTCGCATGAAAGTAGAGTGGGGGGTATGAATGTCGCAAATCCAGGAGCTATTTTTTGGACCAAGCATACAAATTTTAGAAATAACCAACGAAAGTCACTTTGCCGTCATCTATCCCCTTTCAGTACATGACACAGAAAGCTGCCGGAATACCGAAAGACGCGGGTTCGATCCCGGCCGCGGCGGTCGAATTTCGATGGAGGCGCAGCTCTAGAGGCCCGTGTACTGTGCGATGTCAGTGCACGTTAAAGAACCCCAGGTAGTCGAAATTTCCGGAGCCCTCCACTACGGCGTCCCTCATAGCCTGAGTTGCTTTGTGACGTAAAAACCCCATAAACCAACCAAACCAAAGCTGCCAGAATACTAGCTGAATTCTCGATTTTTTCTTGTAGCTGAATTTTACTGCTGGACCACTGCAGTGTATACACTACACTAATAAAGAGAAGTGTGTCGTAATGTTCACGCGATTTCAGTAACGAGGTTTCCGACAAAGTTGGCAGAATTAGGGGATTTCGCTAATGGCGATTATTTAAAATATGTGACAGTATAAATAATTATTCGCCACAAACACAAAGTGAACAAGGGTGGGGAAAGCCTCATGGAGATTGCCAACGTTTCGACAAGAGGACTTGTGTTCGTCTGGGCAAAGCGCTCATCATTGGCGGAGATTATTTAGGGCCTTCACTCCGAGTAGGAAGGCTCAGTGAGGGGGAGAAGGGCGTGAAGTGGGAAGGGTGTTAGAATAGGGAGCATGACTCTTGTCCAGGCATGATGGCTGCTCAAAAGGACTAGCCAGATGACCTGTTGAACTGTGAAAACAAATACGCCAGCTCAGCAGAAAGGAATCCCGGGGGGGGGGGGGGGGGGGTGAGCAGAGTTTAGAGATAGTGAACGTGGGTCCACGCACGGGGAGCTGAGGGAGATTACAAGGTATGACTGGCTGGACTGACCTGGAAATACTAGAAGAACACAATTCATCAGCAAGGCCGAGCCGCCGCGGTGGCTGAGTGGTTATGGCGCTCGGCTGCTGGCCCGAAAGACGCGGGTTCGATCCCGGCCGCGGCGGTCGAATTTCGATGGAGGCAAAATTCTAGAGGCCCGTGTGCTGTGCGATGCCAGTGCACGTTAAAGCACCCCAGGTGGTCGAAATTTCCGGAGCCCTCCACTACGGCGTCTCTCATAGCCTCAGTTGCTTTGGGACATTAAACCCCCCAAAACCTAAACCTCATCAGCAAGGCCGATCGATATAGCGACAGGTAAGAAAAAAAAAAGGAGTGGGGTGGCAGAGAAAGAGCGAAAGGAAGGGGTGGAGGAATGCAGAAGCTAAGGGTTCCTGACAAATGGAAGCAGGTGATGCAGCGCAAAAGGTAGAAGTAGGTAAGAATAAACGATAATAAAAAAAACAAAAAGGAGGAAGACACAAAACAAGAAGGAAAAGTGGACGGATAGGCAGGGGATTGGGTGAAGGGAACGGTAAAGAGGCCATATGCACTAATGAAAAGACTGCTGTATTGTTTCTTGTGTATTATTTTTCCTCTGACAACGTGCAAAAACTGCTTTAAATATCATTTCAGTGCCGGGATGAACCAGAGAGATTTTAGGTTTCTTTGGGAAATGTTTATGCCTGCTGGTTGTAAAAGTTTTAAATTTGTGGATTAGGAATACCGCCTTGTATTTTCTATCCCTCGCAGATTTGCAGCCTGATTGGAGAATGAATAGTTTAAGTTCATCGAAGTTGTGGCCACTTTGAATAAAATTACAGCAAAATAATTAGTATGGTGTTAATTAGGTGCAAGTTCTTTCAGACTCATTTGCGCCTTCGCCTGATTTAAAAACGATAGCGATGCCAGCAGCTAACTCTTTGACACGATATTTTTTGTTTCCATCGAAATATAATACAACTATGTTTCGGCCTGAATAGCATAATCAGGCATTAAGAAAGAGTATTTATTAGGTTTCCAGTGAAAAATTGAAGCGGTTGCTCTTTTGCAAGGATGTGGAGAATTCCGTACAAAGTGTCATAATGGACGAAGACAGCAAGACTGAATTGCGGCGAGCTTATTGGGGAAGCACCCGAAGGACCGTGGAAATAAGTTATATTTTGAAGGTGCACATAAGGCTTGAAATTGGGAAAAAATGATGTGTACTACTGCTGGCAGAATATGCCTCCACGCAAAAATGGCGGACGACGTGCTACCCCGCTCAGTGTTCGCGAAATATTTTTTACTGCGTTTGTTATGCGGCATAAAAAAACAGCTTACTTGCTAACTGAAGGATGCAGAATTCACCTGGAACAAAGAAATTACTGCTAGGTGCAGCTCGCTGCCAGAAAAAGCTGCGAGTTTGCTTTGTACGCAATTGTGTGCATGGCGTGTGGCGTGTCGAAGGAATAACCTATCCTTCACGGTACAGGCGACTGTAAGAAATGGTGTGGCTGTTACAGAGTGCCGCTAATGGGAACAGGTTTACAGCGCAGTTGTGAACTTTGACTAAGAACAAAGTACAATGATGAAATGGTGGCACCAGTAAAGACTTTTTCTCAACACCTCAGTGAACGCAAATCTCGATACGATGACCGATCACGTCCATGGCCTCATCGTCATCGCTTTATATTATTTTTGCTCCATTTTCTTTTCATCCTTATTGTCATGCTGTGCTGTTAATAACGTCCTGCTTGCGTGCATCTCGTGGCAACTACCACGGCCTACACGCAAGCCAACGTCGTTTTATTTATTACACATGGCTGCGTGCTGCGGTGCTTCCCAGCTTCTCACCACGTCGCTGCCCCAGCGCGGCCGGGGCAGCTATTGTCGCTTATTACGAGCGTCGTGGAATGACGTGATTTGATTGACGTCGCTTCGCGACCTCCCGCGCACACGCGGTTTTCGAACGGTGTGAGAAATGGCCCAAATCAGTTGAACCACACCAGCGAGGGTAATCACGTTTTCGAAGTTTTCAAAACTGATATGACTGTAACTAACGGCCCACTCAATTCTCTAAATGCAGTCGGGCGCCTATCTATAATAGCTAAATAGTGAACTTTTGGAATTTAGTCAATCGCTGCAATAGGTAACATGATTCGCTTGTTTTTGACGCCCGCCAACACTGCTATTACTACGCCGCAAGAAGCAATCAATCAATCAATCAATCAATCAATCAATCAATCAATCAATCAATCAATCATCAATCAATGGTGACTACGTGACTGTGTCATTATGATAAGACTATCGATGCGGGGGGTGCTCTTTGTGTTCAGTAATTCATTTAATTTCGTCCATGCTTTATCGTTCTTCCCAAGACAATCTGCATTAAAAATACAATGGGTATAGTGTGCATTGATTTCTCTTTTTCGCTGCTTAGTTTATTTCGAAATTTCTTGAATTCCAGCCAGATCTCCGGATCGCGTGTTCGGAAGAACAGCTGATAAAGTTCGTTTTTCTTTTTTATTTTCCTCATCAACTCCCGTGTAATCCCCGGCTTTCCAGCCTTTCTAGGTTGGCAGCAAGGTTTAATAGGAAAGAAATCGGCATATAATGCTTGGGATGTGGCTAAACATTTATCATACTCTGTGTTCGCATCTGAAATGTCAATAATATCTGTCTGCGTAATGCTTTCTTCAAAGTTTTCTTATTCTTGAGGTGATATAACCTGATAAATGCACAATTGTGCTTGTTTATACTTGAGGTCTTTGCGATGTAAAAATAAAAATATAGGGAGTTGGTCACTAATCTCACAGTATAGAGCCCCTGACTGTACTATTTTATCAGATGAGTTTGTAATGAATAAGTCGAGCAACGACGACAAAAATGAAGTGCCTCGTTTTGGTGAGGAAATGACATTACAAAAACTATTGCATTCCAGTATTGATTGAAATTCTGCTGCTTGGGAAGAGGTATTGGTTAGATCTATATTAAAATCCCTTCCAAATGTTAATGTATATTCGGGGACATTTATGTAAGTAAGGAAACGTTAAAATAACTTGAAGAATGAGTTGATATTACCATTTAGAAGGCGGTATGGTGCTGAAAAAAAGATTTTTCTTTTTTTTTTTACGCTAAGTATTTCGTAGTCCTCTCTGATACCACTACACTCGTTTAAAACTTCTCAAAGCGATAACAACATTGCTATCGAAACGCCGCCACCTCTCCATTCTGCTCCGTTTAAACAGAAATTATGATATTGGGGTAGTACAAAATAGAGTTTTGGTTGTACCTCGTCTCTGTAAAAAGAAAGGCCATGAAAACTGAATTTACATGAATTAAGCAATGCAGGAATGTCGTACTTTTTTGACTAGATTGTTCTTGCGTTTAAATGCAGTAGTTTAACGCACTTCTCCGTGTTGTTTTGTCCGATAGGTTTAGCAACGTCTTGGGGAGAAATAAAATCACTGGCCACAGCTGATATGAAAGGCGATAAATATTACTGGACCTTTTTACGCGGAACTATCGTTGCTCGGGACGACTGCTGAAGACTCAGTACGCTGCGCGTCGCTGCTGATCTTGTCTAGATTTATTTTTGGCATGATCGGAAGACTGGAGAAGACTTAGTGCGCCGCGCGAAGATGAAACCGTTTCTAGTCCACAAAAACTTCCAGTCATGCTCGCGTTTGTGGGCGGAAGCCATACCTAAGTCTTTTTTTGGCTGGGCATAGGCGCTAATTTATGAAAATGGGCCCCCCTGGAGTCAAGTCTAGGGTAGCATTTGTTAGTCGTTTCTTTTTGGAAAGTCCAAAAAATTTTCCACGTTTTTCGCGACGTTAGCATTGAACGATGATGTGTTTTATTTTTCATCTTTGGTTGGCACCCTGTGGCACACATCAGTTGTCATTCCGTGTGATAGCTTCCCCAATTTTCTTACCTATCATTTCAAGTAGCAGGGCAAGATTTTCATGTGGCTCCTCCTTAAGTCGATTGGTTCCGAGTACTGTTCAGCTTTAAGAAGCGCTGTTCGAATTTCAATCAGGTCCTCAGCCTTGAATAGTTTCCTCTGAAGGATTTGGATTTCTTTTTAAAGATCTTTATTTTAGCTCAGGCTTACTTCAAGCCGCTGATTTGTGTCATCAAGCGACATGCTCATGAAGTTCATGCCTTCTTTCATTTTGTCGATATTAGTGTTTACGTCTCTCAGCTCGGATCTGAAACTGCGTTCAAGTGCATCCTTCAAACATTTGAGTTATGTATTCACTTCATCTCTGAAATCCTGCAACAACTTGGCAACGTCTTTAGCCAAGTACTATCGGGGACAAAAGTTTGCGGGACGCGAGTTCTTGGGGAAACGTTTATTGTAGCTCCACCTCGCGACCTAGTCACCTGATATTGTATGAAGGTATTAAAGGCCTAAATGCTCCTTCCTCTCTTCACAATATCAGGCGACTGGGTAGCGGGTGCAATAGACGTTTTTCCAAGAACTCACGTCCCGCAAACTTTTGTCCCCGATAGTACAACAGTGCACTTTACAGCAGGCTAGCAAACACTCAGAGCAGGAGCCAGCGACAGCGGTAGGATTCAAGATGATTCGCCAAAACAAACCTGTGCACTAACCTGCAAGGTGTAGATGTGCGATTAGCTCCTGCGCACAGCGCTGTCATTGCTGCCGATGAGCGGATTGCTGTCGATGTCCGCGCTTTATAGCTGTCATGCGGGGTGTCATGGGATCTGGCTTGTCACGTCAAAAGCTTCTCTTTACTTCAAAAACCCTGTTCGTAAAAATTAATGGCTGGCTTCCCTAAAAAATATGGTATATTAGGAGGGCTGTTACATGGATGCTTCGCCTATAATGAGATATAAGTGTCGTTGCGTAGTTTTATGTTCCCAGCGACACACAGTGATATTGGGAATAGCAACTTTCCACGCTCTAGTATACAGAACGCATGCATGGACACTGACAGTGGAGTTGACATGAGGCACCGAGCCTGTAAAACCTGATTTCCTGGGACTAGAAGCGGCTACGTAAATACGAGGCACTTTTTGTTAACATCGCTGAGCATACATGACTTACGGGCACATTTTAAGCACGAGGAAATTTGTGCAAGACAGTGTCTGTAATGGTAGGTGTTATTATGAATGCGTGTATGGTGATACGGTGCTTCGTTATCCACGGAGAGCGGGAGGGGGGAGGGTTACATAATCATTTAATTCTCATTCGTTTTTGCTCCCTGCCCGCGCCCTATCACTAAAAGCAGTTAGTCACAGGAGCGGCTGGTAATAATTGAAGAGAATCGGACAAATAGAATTATGTTGCAGCTTTCTTACATTCACCACGTGCATTCCATCCACTGCTTCCAAAGAAACTGAGAGCACAAGGCGCGGTTGATAGCTCCGTGGAAAGAGTGCGCCAGGAAGGGCGACATCATGGTTCTCGCTTTCCACTTGTACACACAATTAGAAATCTATATTTTAAAAAAAGTAGCACGTCGTTCATAAAATTAATGAGGAAAAAAGTGGCAAAACGGTGCACCTTAATCAGTTTTATCGACTCAAGCGACAGTGACTGGCAAACTTTTCTATGTGTTTTCATGCGCAACCAGCATCACAGTCACAGGATATTGCTTGGCAATAATGCTTGACGAAGAAAAATTGGGTTTCCAGTTTTATCACTTGCCAGTTTGACAAAAGCCTTCATCGCCGATGTCCTAGGATTTGAAATTCTATCCAAACAGCGTTCTTGTACATCTCTCGTTTATTCCCTTACACAGTTGAGAAACGAGTTTGTTTGGCTCCCATGAGGCTGAAACTATCGACGAACAAGCGCGAGCTTCTTGTGAAATTAGGAAGCATGCAAGCGCGCTTCTGCGCTTCTACCTTGGCTCAACCCAGAAGACCTAGAAACAGTTCTACGTAAAGCTGTCATGTTGGATAACTTGAGGCGCCCTCTTTAGCTCGAGAAAGTTCTCAGTAGAGGCACCCTAATTGGAAAAAGGTTGCGGAAGCGCAATTTATTTCTTTAGAGCACGAAAACTAAAAGGTATCGAATAAAACTACGTTTCGAAAATATGCCTTTTTTGCGAGCGCTACAAAATGTACGCGTATCTCCAAGACTTCGTAACATAAACTTTCAATTTCATTGAAGAATTGGACGCGCTTTAAGTAGAATATTAAGCCTGTTTAGTTATCGCGTGATTCGAGGCCCAGAGGGCGCGCCCTTCGTCTCGTGTCTTCCACATTTTGCTATGATTATGTGCGCTCGCGTTGTCTTGGGACTTCAAAGTAGCGCTTAAGTCGGCTCTGACGGCTGGCAGACTGACAGTCCGCTGTCGAGTCGAAATTTGCCCTCCTACTAGATTGCCAGAAGCCGCTGCCACTCAGTGGCTGAAGTGCGCCGGCCATTTTGCAAGTATATATTATCACGAGCTCGTTGTGGCGCTTCATGTCTCCGGCATCGATCAAAAGTAAAGAGCCCAGTGGATTTGCCCCTAAGCGTGGAGTGGGGCCCAGGCATGTATCCAAGGGGGGGGGGGCTCCACCCCCCCCCCCTTCCACCGGTACAAAAAAATACTGTCTTGGGCCCCTCCCGAAAAAATGTTTCTGGCTACGTTCCTGGATCATGCGCGGAAATTCCAACTCCAGAAGGGGGGAGGGGGTGGGGTGAGTACATGGAGGAAGGAAAGAATTAAGGATAGGGCGCTATACGGCACATTTTTTGAAGCCGGTCGTGAGGGCTACCCCTCGCTAGTTGGCCGCCGTCTCAGCGCCCTTGCGCATGCGCAGCAGACAATGAAGCAAATGACGCCGCTGCGACCAATGTTCCTATTGGCTGCTACATTGGCCAAAGATTCCCAGCAGTCCTTGCGAAAACGCGTGACTTCCAGCACATTTTTTACCATGCAGATCAGGTAGCGAGGGCCTGTCCGAATCTTCCCTTCCACCATGGGCGAGGACGACAGCTCATCTTACCTCCTAGAGCTTTGAAACAACGCTCGCGACGCATGGCGAGCTCCACAGCATGGCCCAGAAGCAAACCCCCTTACACTTTTATACTTCTGACAAACGCTGCACTTAACGCTCAGTGGTGGGTTAAACAGAAATGTATTCGAAATTTTTTAGCGTGCCCTCATACGTTTCTTGATTTGTCAGCAGGAACCGGTAGCCTCGCACTGCCTCTCAAGTGTCCCTTATTTCGATAGCTGTGCATGCAAGCAAACAAAAAAAAAGCACACAGTGCAAGTGGCGATTTGAACGAGGATGCAATAGGTTATAGTATTCCTTAATTCTGCATCCATTTGGCTTTGATGAAGGACCAGCATGTCATGTAAAGTTCAATTAAAACGCTCTTTTTTAGACCTGCAGCAAATGAGCCCCGTTGCAGGAGGACGCGCACTTCACATAGAGGGCGCTTCAAGTTAGCCTGAAGTATTAACGCGACAGCGTTAAGGAGCTCGTGTCGTTGAAAATCTGGCATCGGCGTCGTTGACAGTGCGCGAAAAATCCCCAGAGAAGCAACCTAAGAGTCAGCTGTGCCACCTAAGTCACGCAGCCTTGTGGCGTCATCACAACCTGCCCACCGCATTGTGAGCAAACTATAGGCATCGTGGTAGGTGGCGGTGGTGCGATGTTGCTCGGGTAGAGCAACCTGGGTCGCACAAGCTCAACCGGTGGCAGCGCCTGCCTTCCCAGGGAAGTGGCGCATCGCTTAACCACTGACCACTGTGCCAGGATTGGTATGAGGACTCCCAGAGATCTATGAACGTTATGTAGAGAATGGCCAGTTCTGCATATGTGGGCATTAACCCATTAGCTGTCGCGTCATATTCTTAAGGCGGAGCTTATGTGTCCGCTCCAGCTTTTTTTTTTTTTTTAGAAATAATCGGTGCACTCTGACAAGAAAAAGAAACTAAAATTGCAGCGTCACCTGAGTGAATTTATGAGTATTTTCTATTCCTTAACCGTGCAATCAAGGTTCAACATTCGTATTTTAACTGCTTGGTATACGGCGACAGTTTCAGATGCTTAGTTCTTGAGCGTCGATAGGAGCGACTGATAACGCCGGAGTACTATCTCTCGCGCGGCAATTTTACTTAGGACGTGAAGGTAATGTCGTATACGGGAGAGGATTGCACGACATGAACAGTACGTCGCAGCAGGAACACAGGAACCTCCTCTTCTAGCGTCCTGTTTTTGTCGCTCCAATCGTTCGAGTGAAACGAAGTACAACCAACCCAAGTATAGTCGCCCTTTTCATGTCCTACGCGCTCGGAATTTAAAATGCCTGCGGAATATGCGCTTGGTTTGAAAAGTCCAGCGCGGGTTGAAACATATTACTTGTCGATGAGGGGCAGTCTCTAAATGGCACCGCCGAAATGTCAGGCGACTTCGAAGATTTGCGCCCCGGGTTCAATACATTCTAAAGATGTGCAGGATAAAGCGGCCTCTTCTAACGCTGTCTTTGCTCTTTCTGTTGACCCATTATAACTTTTTGTATTCGAAACTTCTTCACATATCTCCAGTGGTTCCAGAGACAAATGTTACGAATAAAATAAGCAATTCAACATCAAAACTACTTCCAGGCGCATTATGTGCATGCTAAAGTGCTGGGAAGGTTTTATTCTCTCTAAAAGAACTAGTGCAGTTTGAGGAACTTGGTTCATGCAGCATAAGACATCCTATATAAAGTCCGTTTAAGGGCGGTTTGAACATCGCGGCTTCTCTGCTAATTGTTGTGCAGCTGTGTCTGTTTTACTTTTCTTCTTTTAACCAGCCGTGTAGTTATAGCAAGGTTCTTTATCGTTTTGTGAAAGGAGAAACATTGATCTAAGGCGCAATCCAGGTTGCATGTACGTACAGCGCACCCAATGGTCAAAAGCAGAAAGGCCAACAGGTTTCGTTTTAAGCCATGCTGTCGGACTCCCTATGAGTCACCAGCGCAGCAGATCTCTTGCAAGTGAGTGGAAACCTTGTGCTCGCACCTCCGAAACTTGGGACTTCCGCCGATGTTACAAGAGCTCCATTACACGGCTATAAGCAAACTCCCTTGTGCTCTATGCTTATGATAAATGCTCTACCCTTATGTCTGCTACTGATAACTTCAACTTGAAACGGCTCACGAGCTGTATGCGCAGGCCGCCGACCCTACGCACTATCAGGGACAAAGGTATCCAATAGCCAGTCAGTGGCTCGTGTCCACATTTGTGGATGTGAAAGCTGTATTGACGTCCTCTAATGTGCGGTAGTCAAACGAAGTGGTCGTTGGCAGTCATTGCTCCTATACGCCTAGATAGCTTTTCGCAAATTTTGGAGGCTTTTTTCCCCGACGGACCGTTATTTCAGAAGCATGTACGTACAGTACCTCGATTCTGCCAGGTTGTGCACAGAAAGACTGTTCTGAGGAAAATATTCCTCCGACGAAAGCCTAAAAAAGCTTCTAGAAAAATCTCAGAGTGGACACTGAAATGCATTCACGAGGCAGAGACTAGCAAGATCAGCCATGATAGACCTGCGTGATCCACTTCTGTACGTAACACTACTACTTATATTCGTGCATTTAGATCAACGGGTGAGTGAAAATTACGGAGGACACTTAAGGCCACTCACGTGCTTTCAATGCGAAAGGATAGTCTCATCGTGAGCTCTGTTGTGAGATTCATTAAAGATTGCTTCCTTTTTAATGACAGACCTACTCATTAGCGTAAAGGAGTAAGGAAACGCGTATACTAGGCTCACCTTTATTCGCTAAGAGCAACGCGGTTTTGTGGCCTCTGGGTTGCGCGCTCGCCTCGCAGTCTGAAGGTCGTTGGTTCAATAGCCCGCAGTATCGGAAGAAATTGTAATTTTCTTTGCTGTAGGCGTCACCAGGTTATGGTCTACTGCTGACGTCATGAGGACCATGGTGACGTCACGGGGGTTTTTCGGACCACTGCTGCTGGTCAATGCCGCCGGCTTTCGATGCCGATGAGCTATACTATAATGCTTTCGCATTAAAAGCTGAAGACAGAAGGAGCCCCAAATAAACAACTGCACGCAACCGCACCACTCAACGTCGTGCACCCAGGCAGCAGAAGACAGCCGTCCTTAATTACACGGCTGCTTGCTTGAGAGTTCCGTTATTGGGTTTTCAAGACGCCGGAAGCGCAATCATCACTCATACACGGCTCCTCCAAGCGAAAAATGAGACAGAGCGAGCAGAAATTTGAGAATGTGGCACAAATGTCGGATGTGGTTGTAAGGGGCGCGGCGAGGAGGCAGGGTCCGAAAACGGACAAGTTGTCTCGAATGAGCGCCTGTATGCACGCAGGGTCGCAAAACACGCCATGAGCTTGGAGGCAAAGAGCGGAGAGAGTTTAGTGGGACCTCTGCCCCTTTCTCATTGCACGCACAGAGCCACTACGAACGAAAAAAAAAGTGCTAGGAAAAACGTACGGAGGCCAAACATATTCACTAAGAAAACAAAAAAAAAGGATCCTAAATGGTACCACGCGAGACACGCTTGAGAGAGAATAAATAACAGTGCTAAGCCAGCTAATGTGGCCGGCTGGCCGTGAGCTGTGTACGACGCTGGCTGCCAGCCCGCACGCGAAAACTTATTTACAACCAGGGGCAAATAGATCAAGTCCTCCCTCCATCTTTCTCTTTTCCGGTGATATTTTTTTTTTCCATGGGCTTCATTTATGGCGGCGCTCAACAGGGCAGGCACGACCTACGCATAAACCTGGCGGATTCGGAGAGAAATTCCCGCTCAGCCAACGCCGCCTCGGCTGCAACGCGCTGGCGCGGCGTTGCTCGCAGCTTGCCACCAATTTCTGCGCGTGGAGGCGCCGCCGTTTCAGCGACGCCCGCTTGTTTATTTCTTTAGCAGCCTTTTGCGCTTTGGCTGCGCTTACTCCACCGCGTCCCTTTGTCGGTCCTTCTTTTTCTGGAAAACGCTTTTATGAACTAATCTGGCCGCGCATGGTCAGTAGCGCGAGAAGGGTTAGCCTCCCGGCAGCCAGCGTGGAATAGAGCCGAGAGGTAACAAGCAAAGGGAGGGAAGCCGCATACGTGCAGCACGCAGAGAACCGTCAGCGTATGCCTGTTTTGTTTTTGTTTCGTCGCCTCGCGAGCGGTCATGGGTGCCGTGAGAGAAATTAGCCCTCAGTCTCCGACAAACCTCCCAGCCGTAAACGACCGTAATGAGAAAACGCTTTCGCGCCGCCCTTTCCGCCTGCCTCTCCCTGCGGCGCTCCCTCGCCCTCCGCTCGGACGCCCGCCCGCGGTGCGCTGCGCGGGAGCAAAGACGGATGCGGTGGTTGCGGACTGGGCCCGGTGCAGCTGCCGGTCCACCCGCGCAAGTAAATAGTCCAGCCCCGTTCCGAGCCGGTCGGCTACAAAACCGCGAGGAAGATGTGGTGCGCTGCTGGTCCAAGTACCGTTCGCTTTTTCGAGTGTGGGCTCGCCGTCCATCCCAAAGCGGGAGGGCATGACTTGCGTATTATCGCGTATCATTCTGCACTGTGTAGAGCTAGGCTTCCTTCCGAAGGCGCTCGCTGATGGAGCGTTCCCACAGGCATCTTTCGCTCGCCGTTGTTTTCCTGGCGATTATTTTTTTTTAACGCGATAGTACTGAGGCTTCCGTAGTTGTTGTAGTTGTTGCCCTCAGTAAACATGGCACAGGCCTGCAGAAAATCCGGCGTCGTCGTCTCCGTCGTCGGCATTGTGAGCCAAAAATCCCCAGAGAATCAACCTAGGTGAGCCACCTAGGTCACGTGACCTTGTGGCGTCATCACAAATATCTCGTAAGGCTCCGCCGCATGCATAAAGCGCCGCACGCCTTGTCAACGAAGCTGCGAATGCGTAGATGAAGTTTGACTTAAGGGGTAATGCACGGTCTTTGCCAAAACTAACCGGGCGACGGTGGTTTCTTCCTTAGCCTCACTGCGAAGCACTTATGGCAGCCCGTAAGTTTTGAATCTATGCAAACTAAGGCTATCACGTTTTGACACCGTTACTTCTTTAGTGGTGCTATAAAGGCTCCCTTATACGGTTACGAAGCGAAAACCTGCTGCTTGGTTATTTTTGGCAAAGGGGGTACGCCTGTCATGCTCGCCGGCCTCGTGTACGCTTGTGGGTCAATTAGCTGGTAATAAGTGGCTGGTGTGCTGCACCGATATGACGAGTGACGTAAAAGCGCTGATACCCCGCTTCTAAACCTCCTGAATCGCCCGTACGCTGTGTCTGCCTGGCTTAAAAGGAGTCAGCGCGTACAACTGTATTAATAAAGGCAGAGCACTATGGCGGGGAATTTCCGAACGCTTACGGCTCTGCTGCTTTACTCTTGAGATGACCCCGTACTCCAAATGCTGCTGTCAGTCTAGCGATGTATCGTATACGCTTTCTCGCTATATCGTCCTGCAGTTCGCTTGCACAGCTCTCTGCGTTGACTTAGCTTCCTCCTTTATTCAAAAAATGCAGGTTCAGTAAAAACGACTATAACCTAGCCGTCCACTCCCCTTCGGAGTACATGGTTCAGCATGGCTATAATAAACTAGGTATGACTAAACAAGGAATGTAGCAAACGCTCTGCAATCTGTCTTGAAAAATTTATCCGGTATGGGGATGCACCAGAGAAGAAAGCTGATTACTCCAGTTTGATGTATTCGTTTTTAATTGACGTTGTTGGGAGTCATTCTCAGCAGCTTTTTCGGCATTCAGGAGACATTCGAGGACTAATTCACACTGGGAAGCGAAAGAAGAAATGCGTTTAAGAATTAACTCAGGACAAGCCAATATAAATTGCCGCTCTGTCTGCACTGGACAACAAAAGCAAGTCCTCCTCAATTGAGGCTTGGGAAAATGATACTTTTTGAAGACGCTTGGGGCACGTGCCATTACTGACGCAGGATTACTGCGTAGTTTAATAGTGTGGTGAAAGAAACATGCGGTGAGGTTACCTCTCCGCCGTCCCTCCACCCTTTTCTTTTCACGCGCTCATAGGTGGGCTGCGAGGCAGCAAAGAGCAGACGTATACATTACTTTTGTTCTTTTTTTTGTTTACTGGTTTGTGGCTTATGGATTTAAACGTCCCAAAGCGACCCAGGCTATGCGGGACGCCGTAGTAGAGGGCGCGCTCTCTCACATCGCGCAGTACACGGGCCTCAAGCATTTCGCCTCCATCGAAATACGGCCGCCGCGGCCGGGATCGAACCCGCGTCTTTTGGGTCAGCAGCCGAGCCCCATGACCGCTCAGCCACCGCGGCGGCTTTTCGTTTTTACTGGTAGGAGTCTTTCCAAAACTACCCGGAAAGCCCACTCACGTTTATTATTCAAGCATACCGCTGAAGAACAATTGGTTATGGGTTGCAGTTTCAAGGTCAAATTTATTTGACTGCCTGCACTGCAGTCATAAATCGTCATTTACATTTGCAGCTCGTGATTATCAAGTTTTCTTTCAGTAATTTCTCCTCTGATGACTCGGGGGGGTAAATGAATCGAAATAAATTAAATGTACGGCGAACAACTCCATAAAACAAGCTCTATATTTGAACATTGCCGAGTATGTGCGCCAGATCTCCAAACTACGCGCTAGAGGCTGATGGGTTACTTGTTGATCCAACCAGGTACCATAATCGTCGCGACCACTCGCTGAAGGAACGCTGACCTGTTCTGAACAGCCTGCACTGCTTTCGACTTTCCCTAATAGACCATCACGGTCGGAATGCTCAGTTAACACTGGAAGAAAGGAGTGAATTTCATTCATTAACGTGAAATGAAAAGCAGGGAAAGTTTCGTTGCTATAAGGGTCATCAGGTTACGCGGATATCCTCGTCCTTAGCGTCTTGTTTTCCCTCCCTTTCAGCCTCCGCTAATCTGCCCAGCGAGCGGATCCAGCATGCAGGACCCACCCGCCGCGGGCAGTGGAGCGCAGAGGAACATCGCGAAACGCATACGCCCGAGCACTCGGGCGCTCGTCTCCTGGAACTTTTGCGTGCCGACGTCTCGTTGGCAGTTTCGTCCACCAGGTGTCGTCGAGGGGGTGGGTGGCGTGCCGGGCTGCCCCGGTAACCGGGCCAAGGCAAGCAGCAACAACTACTACACAGGGGGAAAAGAAACGCGAACGGGGTGGGCTGCCGCCAACAAGAAACGAATAAAAGGGGGCAACACGTGCGCGCGCCAGTCGGTGCCCGCGAGAGCGCGCTTCCGGTTTTCGGGGTGCACCGTTTTCATGGGCGCCGGCCGTTCATGGCTTCCGAAGCAAGACGACGAAAATGTACGAAATATAGTGCGCGGCAGCGTGCGAGAGCGGTCAGTGCGCGCGAATGCACGCCGAACAGTTAGGCGCGGACGGCGTTGCGTATGCAAATGAGGACAAAGTTTTTGGTCACGCAGCCGCCATACGGAATAATACCGCCCCGCAAAGTTTGTTTCAAACAATAGGTCAGTGAAAAGGGGGGTACAGAGAGACTGCTGCGCAAATGGACGCCCGGATGCCTTCCGTGTGCAAGGACTGGCGGAGTATTTGGGACTGCAGTGTCGCTTAAGTGCTGCAAATAAGGTGATTTTTAGGGCACTGCAGCATGGGAGCAGGAAAGTTTTCCAGGAATGCTTGAACACAAGACAGTGCGCTATGGGCGATTTTCAATAAGTACAGAACTAGGGCTTATCCGTTTATTTATTTACCCCCAGGGCTCAAGGACATTGCATATGGGAGCGGGCTTATCTATACACACAGAAAAGAGCAAAATAATGCAAAACTAAACGGGCATTGAAACAATAAAGGTTGATTTGGTTTATGCGGTTCAATGTTCCCAAGCGACTCAGGCTATGAGGGATGCCGTAGTGGGGGTCTCTGCATAATTTCGACTACCTGGGGTTCTTTAACGTGCACTGACGTCGCACAGCACGCGGGTCTCTAGCATTTCGCCTCCATCGAAACGCTACCACCGCGGCCGGGATCGAACACGCGTCTTACGGATCAGCAGCCGAGCATTATACCCGCTGAGCCACCGCAGGGGATAAACAATAAAAATAAAGGTACTCACGCTTGCGCGACGATATGATCACCAGTACGAAACAAGCAGCAACAATAACATCCGTTTCAGATCAAATAGCAAACAAAAGTTAAAGAGTAGAATGGGCAAGAAAAAAGAGATAAAAACCAAATTGGCCAGCCCGAATCGTCACAAACAGAAGAGAGTCAAAAGTAATTTTAGCTTCGCCGCAATGGCTCAGTGCTTACGGTTCTCTGCTACTGGCTCGAAAAACACTGGTTTGATCCTGGCCGCGGCGGTGGCATTTCGATAGAAAACCGTGTACTGTGCGATGTCGGCGCACGTGAAAGAGCTCCAGTGGTTGAAATTATCCGTAGCCCTTCACTGTGGCGTCCCTCATGGCGTAAGTCGCTTTTGGTCCATAATCCAACCAAGCAAAAGTAGTTTCAGATAAAAACATACAACATGTAATCACGGCTGTGAGGTTAAAATAAAGGAGCAGCACCAATGAAACAGCGAAACGTCTTGAAAGAGAGAGTGAAATAAAAAGACAGCAGGATATAGTGTGGAATAATCTTACAAAAAATATTATTCACAGCTGTGCGAAAAGCAATTCGTCCGTAATTTTTGCTATGGTCCGAGGAAGCTATGTTTCTTTTTTTATTTCCATTTATACATACAATATTTTCCCCTGTATGTGTGACATTACAATATGTATAACTTCATATTGCAATTTCTCTTTAAATATTGAAATTTCAAGTGGTGTCTCTTCGCCATCTGTAATGTACACGAACATCTAATGACATTATGCTTACTGATTACTGATTGCACTGTTCCAATACTAATTACTTATCTAGCTAATTGCTATATATTGCGTGTCCTCGTGTATGAACATGCCAGTTTCTTTGTTATATTTGTTTTTCCCCTGGTGTTTGCATCTTCACGCTTCCCTACCTTGCTATGGTCTCTTGCGCCAAGTCAGGCTACCTAGAGCAGCTTTTTGCCCAAGAGTTCCTGCCATGTATATGGTGAAATAAACGAAGTTGAAACTGACATATGATTCTAAATGTCAGAAGTGCTTGGCATCAGAGTCATGAAGACAATTAGCAGACAAGGGTAAGGAAATGAGCTCGTTACAACAAGCAAATGAAGGAAGGCATAGGGCAATGTTTATATATATATATATATATATATATATATATATATATATATATATATATATGTATATATATATATATATATATATATATATATATATATATATATATATATATATATATATATATATATATATATATATATATATATATATATATATATATATATATATATATATATATATATATATATATATATATATGAAGGAACCAAGGTGAACAAGAGAACGTTGCTATTTTTTTTTCAAATTTCTAGTGCTGAAATGCAAGAATAATCCTTCGGTTAATCTGTCGCTTAAAGAAAATTACTTATAAACCAGCAGAAAGAACAACCATACCGCCGGTGGGATCCGAACCCACGACCTCCGAATATCGCGTCCGGTGCTCTTACCAACTGAGCTACGGCGACGGCTGTCCAAACTGCAGCTTTCGTGGGTATTTATGTTTTTGCTTGTAAGCGAACCTTGAGAGTGTTAAACAGCGCCGCCATCGTCCATAGCGGCAGACGTAGCACGTCCTGTATTACCGCGAGTGCGACGTAGAACGTCATCTAACGGCGAGGGCGGAAGCTGTGCGAGAGCCCTCTTATGCTACCTATGGCATCAAGACTGCCAGAACCGAGACCCTCGTTAAGCTATTAGCAAACAAATGAAGGGAAATGAGGGGCTCGTTTGACAAACATATGAAGGAAGCCAACAGTCACCGAAACCAGGGTACACAAGGGAACGTTTCTATTTTTATTAATATGTAGTGCTGAAATTGAAGAATAACACTTCGATTAATCTGTCGCTTAAAGGAAATCAATTATAAAGCAGGAGAAAAAACAACCATGCTGCTGGCGGGATCCGAACCCACGACCTCCGAATATTTTGTCACCGCAAATCACGACATGTCTTCTCCGTTAACCATGGAATGCAGTGGATGCCCCCGTACCGTGTCCTCACGGCTGATGGACTGCACCGCAGCTTCGAGGGAGTAGCGCTAATAGCGAGCCACCTCCGGAGGCTGTGCTTCGTGCCTCCCAACAACCATTCTTCGTCTTTGTGGTGCGACTCGGCCTTTGCCGATTCTACTGAGAATGATACTAGCTCAGCTGCTCCTCCGTCATTGCCTGTTCCCCATTTGGGGCACGGATCAACCAAACATGAAGAGCTGAGTACAACACAACCCTAGCCCTCTGCCTTGCGCAGCCTTCCCCCGCAAAGTGGGCCAACAATGCACTGCCCGCTGTGTCCCCAAATGTTGCGCCTATTGAACCACCGTGTTCGTCAGCGTCTGTGGCTACGTCCATTACAGCGGGTCCTTCCAACCTGGAGAAGGAAGCCGTTTCGGCACAACCCCCTCGTAAACGACCGCGAGGAAAGCGTACTTCGACCCATGATTCGGAGCCACTCAGCCCTTCTCCACGTTGTCGAACGTCTACCTCCACTCGGCCCCCTTCCTACCAATCACCTAGTTAGTGCCCCTATAGCCGCCATCTGTGCCCCTCCAGGTCCAGCGCTTCACCCGAGCGCGAGCCCCGCCGAGCTGTCCAAGTTGCCTACACGGAACTGACTAGGCCCTAAGCATTGTTCTGGTACGGCCTTTTCTGTTGGCATGAATAGCAATTTTCTACGGGCTCGTAAAGTAGTTGAGAAGATAGTCCGCTCCAATCTGCATGTGTCTGATTTAAACACGTACCTAGCTGCGTCATTGCTCCTAAAGGACTCACTATTATGAAGAAGCCTGCCGTAGACCTGTCTTGTGTAAATTGTGCTAAATTGTATCAAACGCTGAAGAAAGCCTCCTTAGAACTTACCCGTATAGTCACGTGCCACTATGACCATAATGCTAAGTCACTGCTAAACAGAGAGAACCAGCTTCTTTCTCAGTGTAGATTGTCGGATCAAGAAATCTCGTTAAACACATACAGCCAAAAGAAAGAAGGTGAAATCGGCGCGGTAAAAGCAAAAAAACTCATTCGTGAAGACGTGCCCGTGCCTCAGCCCTCGCAAGCTCCGACAAGCGATGAAACAACCGTAAGGACGTCAAATAACCCAGCAGATTCCCGTAACATAAGCAATCTTTCCAATTTTATCTTATTCAGCGAAGAGATTAGTGCTTTGTCACGAGAGTTGAATTTCTGTCCGAGCACCGGTGGTTTTGATGAATTTCAAGTTTTGAAAGTCTTTGACAATTTCGCTACAAATCTGTGACTACGCGAATACTTTGACGATCGACCTGCCCCAAACAATGCGACTAGCCACTCGGGTTCAAACAAACGGTGGAAATGTCCCAGCCAGCGCGATACATGCCTTGATCTTTACATAAAGGCCGCTCAAAACTGCATACTGGATGCCTACAACAGGCAACGTCGATTTAAACACAATATTTAAGCGAAGGAAAGCAATGCCATTAAAAAATTGGCGAACAATAGCGACATAGTCATCAAGCCCGCCTATACAGGTGGTGCGATCGTCATTATGACCATGAATGACTACGTCGCGGAGGCTCACAGGCAATTGGCTGATTCTATGTTCTATTAGAAGCTGGAAAATTATCCCACTGAACAGTTCTATTCCATAACTAAAGAAGCTATTGACAAACTGTGCAAAGAAAAAAGAATCACTGATAACGACAAGCACCCCATTCTCCCACTAAGCCCGATTTCAGGCAGATTCGATCTGTTGCCGAAGGTACAGAAGCCTGATGTCCCTGGAAGACCGATTGTTTCAGTCATAGGAACTGTAACGAAAAACCTTCCTCGTTTTGTTGATTGATCAGCCATGTCCCCTCTACATTTTCGTCCTATATAGAAGACAGCAACCACTTTTTACTCGACATTACTGACCTTCATATCCCTTGCGACTCTCTTCTCGTTACCTTAGATGTGTGTTCGTTGTACACAAACATACCCCACGAGGGCGGTATTCAATCAGTAAAACAAGTCTATGTGACTTTATGCATTACCAAACGTGTCGATGGCGGAAACCTTGCTGCTTTGCTGAAATTAATCCTTGAGCTAAACAATTTTGGCTCTAATAACGGTTATTATGGTAAAATCAGTGGTATGTCGATGGGTACAATAATCGGTCCTAATTATGCAAATATATTCGTTGTTGAATTAGAAAACAAGTTGTTGTCCGGTTGCTCACTCAAGCGTTTTTATTATAAGCGCTGCATAGACGACATATTCCTAATATTGGAGCATGGCGAGCCTGAACTACTTTCATCGCTGCTTTTAATGACGTGCATAATTCGATATAATTTTCACATGCTTACTCAACTGATCGTATTAACTTTCTGGACGTGACAATGCTCCTACGTGATGACAAACTAGTTACGACGCTGTACAAGAAACACACTAACAGACACCGGTACCTTCGCTTCCATAGTAGCCATGTAAAGCACTGCAAGACTAGCATTCCCTACGGCCAAGCACTCCGCTACAAACGGATCTGCTCTGAACAATCTTATTTTAACCGTAACTGCATGGCCCTGAAAAAGGCCTTAACACAACAAAAATCACTTCCCTAATCGATGACGCGTTTGCACGTGCGGACAGGCATGACAGAAGAGCGCTCTTGGACACATCCTATCGCCCTGACTTAGTTCAGCAAACCAACTTGTTACTGACTCATTCAGCTTCTATTCCTAACGTCACCGGCATTCTACGCAAGCATCATAACATCATCGGACAAAGCCAACGCCTTAAACTGATATTCCCAGACCCGCCCAGAGTAGTCTATAGACGATCAAAAAAATCTACGTGACTTGTTAACTTCTTCAAGAATTTCACACCATGTGTCGGAAGGATGCCCCATGTAATAAGCCAAGATGCAGAATCTTCTGCGCACATATGACTACCTCAGTAACAGCTACCAGCACCGCTTCTAACTTTCAGGTAAGGATTACTGGCACTTTTTTCTGCGAAACTACCAACGTAGTCTATCTGTTGGAGTGCTCTGTGTGCAACAAGCAGTACATAGGGCAAACCAAAACTTCCTTCCGTTTGCTCTTCAACAACCACAAGGCTCACTGCACCTCTCTCCCCAAACTTCCGCTATCTAAACACGTCAGAATTCCCGGTCACTCATTCGACAAAATAAGAGTTACCATTTTACAATCAGGTTTTAGGACACATCATGATAGAGAAACCCGGGAGTCACATCCAATTTACAAATTTGATACTGTGTCTGGTTACTGTCTTGTCTGCACCGCTAACAATTTTGCTTAGCCCATGTATGTGCCACGTATTGAAGTTTCGCTTTTTTTCTGTATCTTTCATTGTCATTCCTGCTTGTGTCCACGCAGCCAGGTGCGTTCTGTGCTTCGTTCCTAGTCGTGATAAGTTCTTAATAGTTGCTGGCTTAAAATCCTCCTACCTACAACGAAACTGTTCCCTCTGACAAAGGCCGGACCCCGGCTGAAACGTTACTAATCAAGTGCTTTTCGCCAGTGCCCTCTTCTTACAGCTACATACCCCGGAAATCATCTTTTCATTTCGGATATATATATATATATATATATATATATATATATATATATATATATATATATATATATATATATATATATATATATATATATATATATATATATTAAGGAAGACAACAGTCACCGAAACCAAGGTACATAGGGGAATGTTTCTATTTTTTTAAATATCTAGTGCCAATCAATTAGTTTTTTTAAAGAAAATTACTTATAAAGCAGCAGAAAAAACAACCATGCCGCCGGTGGGGTCCGAACCCACGACCTCCGAATATCGCGTCCGGTGCTATATATATATATATATATATATATATATATATATATATATATATATATATATATATATATATATATATATATATATATATATATATATTGAGAGTGTTCATTAGCGCCAAGGTTCAAGGTTCGCTTACACCCAACAAACAAATACCCACGAGAGCAGCAGATTGGACAGCCGTTGCTGTAGCTCAGTTGGTAGAGCACCGGACGCGATATTCGGAGGTCGTGGATTCGGATCCCACCGGCGGCATGGTTGATTTTTCTGCTGCTTTATAAGTAATTTTCTTTAATCGATAGCCCAGTCTAAGGATTACTATTCCCCTAATAAACACAACACAAAAAAATTACACATTCCCTTATGCACCTTGGTTTCGGTGACTGTTGGCTTCCTTCATGAGTGTCAAAACGAGCCCCTCATTTCCTTTACTGTGTGTGTGTGCGTGTGTGTGTGTGTGTGTGTGTGTGTGTGTGTGTGTGTGTGTGTGTGTGTGTGTGTGTGTGTGTGTGTGTGTGTGTGTGTGTGTGTGTGTGTGTGTGTGTGTGTGTGTGTGTGTGTGTGTGTGTGTGTGTGTGTGTGTGTGTGTGTGTGTGTGTTAAGGAAGCCAACAGGCACTGAAACCAAGGGGCATAAGGGAATGTTTTTAATCTTTTTTATTTGTAGTGCCAATCAATCGGTTTAAAGAAAATTACTTATAAAGCAGCAGAAAAAACAACCATGCCGCCCGTGGGATCCAAACCCACGACCTCCGAATATCGCGTCCGGTGCTCTTAACAACTGAGCTACGGCGACGGCTGTCCAATCTGCTGCTTTCGTGGGTATTTATGTTAACTGCGTGTAAGCGAACCTTGAGAGTGTTCACCAGCGCCACCCTCGACCATAGCGGTGGACGTAGCACGTCCTGTTATACCGCGAGTGTGATGTAGAACGTCATCTAACTGCGAGAGCGGAAACTATGCGAGAGCCCTTTTATGCTACCTATGGCAACAAGACTGCCAGAACCGAGACCCCCGTTAAGCGATTAGCAGACAAGGTAAAGGAACTGAGGGGCTCGTTTGACTAACATATTAAGGAAGCCAACAGCCACGGAAACCAAGGGGCATAGGGGAATGTTTTTAATCTTTTCTTTATTTGCATTGCCAATCAATCGGTTTAAAGAAAATTACTTATAAATCAGCAGAAAAAACAAAAATGCCGCCGGTGGGATCCGAACCCACGACCTCCGAATATCGCGTCCGGTGTTCATATATATATATATATATATATATATATATATACCAAGCGCAACAACGCATCACGTGACTGTCACAATTGCCGAAGAGGAGCGGCAGAGCAGCAGCCAGCGCAGCCGCGGACGTGGCTGCCAAGCGCAACAGCAGATCACGTGACGCATCCCATGCCACAACCGGCAGGAGTAGCGGCCGAGAAGCAGCCAGGGCAGCGGCGGACGTGGCTGCCAAGCGCAACACCGGATCACGTGACGCATCCCATGCCACAACTGGCGAGGACGAGCGGCCGAGAGGCAGCCAGAGCAGCGGCGGACGTGGCTGCCAAGCGCAACAGCGAATCACGTGACACATCCCATGCCACAACTGGCGAGGAGGAGCGGCCGAGAAGCAGCCAGAGCAGCGGCGGACGTGGCTGCCAAGCGCAACAACGAATCACGTGACACATCCCATGCCCCGATTGGCGAGGAGGAGCTGCAGAGCAGCAGCCAGCGCAGTGGCGGACGTGGCTGCCAAGCGCAACAGCGAATCATGTGACGCATCCCACGCCACAGCTGGCGAGGAGGAGCGGCAGAGCAGCAGCCAGCGCAGCGGCGGACGTGGCTGCCAAGCGCAACAGCGGATCACGTGACGCATCCTATGCCACAACTGGCGAGGAGGAGCGGCCGAGAAGCACCCAGAGCAGCGGCGGACGTGGCTGCCAAGCGAAACAGCGAATCACGCGACACATCCCATGCCACAATTGGCGAGGAGGAGCGGCAGAGCAGCAGCCAGCACAGCGGCGGACGTGGCTGCTAAGCGCAACAGCGGATCACGTGACGCATCCCATGCCACAACTGACGAGGAGGAGCCGCCGAGAAGCAGCCAGAGCAGCGGTGGACGTGGCTGCCAAGCGCAACAGCGGATCACGTGACGCATCCCATGCCACAACTCGCGAGGAGGAGCAGCCGAGAAGCAGCCAGGGCAGCGGCGGACGTGACTGCCAAGCGCAACAGCGGATCACGTGACGCATCCCATGCCCCAACTGACGAGGAGGAGCAGCCGAGAAGCAGCCAGAGCAGCGGCGGACGTGGCTGCCAAGCGCAACAGCGGATCACGTGACGCATCCCATGCCACAACTGACGAGGAGGAGCAGCCGAGAAGCAGCCAGAGCAGCGGCGGACGTGGCTGCCAAGCGCAACAGCGGATCACGTGACGCATCCCATACCACAACTGACGAGGAGGAGCAGCCGAGAAGCAGCCAGAGCAGCGGCGGACGTGGCTGCCAAGCGCAACAGTGGATCACGTGACGCATCTCATACCACAATTGACGAGGAGGAGCGGCCGAGCAGTAGCCAGCGCAGCGGCGGACGTGGCTGCCAAGCGCAACAGCGGATCACGTGACGCATCCTATGCCACAACTGGCGAGGAGGAGCGGCCGAGAAGCACCCAGAGCAGCGGCGGACGTGGCTGCCAAGCGAAACAGCGAATCACGCGACACATCCCATGCCACAATTGGCGAGGAGGAGCGGCAGAGCAGCAGCCAGCACAGCGGCGGACGTGGCTGCTAAGCGCAACAGCGGATCACGTGACGCATCCCATGCCACAACTGACGAGGAGGAGCGGCCGAGAAGCAGCCAGAGCAGAGGTGGACGTGGCTGCCAAGCGCAACAGCGGATCACGTGACGCATCCCATGCCACAACTCGCGAGGAGGAGCAGCCGAGAAGCAGCCAGGGCAGCGGCGGACGTGACTGCCAAGCGCAACAGCGGATCACGTGACGCATCCCATGCCACAACTGACGAGGAGGAGCAGCCGAGAAGCAGCCAGAGCAGCGGCGGACGTGGCTGCCAAGCGCAACAGTGGATCACGTGACGCATCCCATGCCACAACTGACGAGGAGGAGCAGCCGAGAAGCAGCCAGAGCAGCGGCGGACGTGGCTGCCAAGCGCAACAGCGGATCACGTGACGCATCCCATACCACAACTGACGAGGAGGAGCAGCCGAGAAGCAGCCAGAGCAGCGGCGGACGTGGCTGCCAAGCGCAACAGTGGATCACGTGACGCATCTCATACCACAATTGACGAGGAGGAGCGGCCGAGCAGTAGCCAGCGCAGCGGCAGACGTGGCTGCCAAGCGCAACAGCGGATCACGTGATGCATCCCATGCCACAACTGGCGAGGAGGAGTGGCCGAGCAGAAGCCAGAGCAGCGGCGGACGGGGCTGCCAAGCGCAACAGCGGATCACGTGACGCATCCCATGCCACAACTGGCGAGGAGGAGCGGCCGAGAAGCACCCAGAGCAGCGGCGGACGTGGCTGCCAAGCGAAACAGCGAATCACGCGACACATCCCATGCCACAATTGGCGAGGAGGAGCGGCAGAGCAGCAGCCAGCGCAGCGGCGGACGTGGCTGCTAAGCGCAACAGCGGATCACGTGACGCATCCCATGCCACAATTGCGAGGAGAAGCGACAGAGCAGCAGCAGACGTGGCTGCCAAGCGCAACAGCGGATCACGTGACGCATCCCATGCCACAACTGGCGAGGAGGAGCGGCAGAGCAGCAGCCAGCGCAGCGGCGGACGTGGCTACGAAGCGCAAAAGCGGACCACGTGACACTTACCATGCCACAACTTGCGAGGAGGAGCGGCCGAGAAGCAGCCAGAGCAGCGGCGGAGGTGGCTGCCAAGCGCAACAGCGAATCACGTGACACATCCCATGCCACAACTGGCGAGGAGGAGCGGCCGAGAAGCAGCCAGAGCAGCGGCGGAGGTGGCTGCCAAGCGCAACAGCGAATCACGTGACACATTCCATGCCACAACTTGCGAGGAGGAGCGGCCGAGAAGCAGCCAGAGCAGCGGCGGAGGTGGCTGCCAAGCGCAACAGCGAATCACGTGACACATCCCATGCCACAACTGGCGAGGAGGAGCGGCCGAGAAGCAGCCAGAGCAGCGGCGGACGTGGCTGCCAAGCGCAACAGCGAATCACGTGACGCATCCCATGCCACAACTGGCGAGGAGGAGCGGCCGAGAAGCAGCCAGAGCAGCGGCGGACGTGGCTGCCAAGCTCAACAGCGGATCACGTGACGCATCCTATGCCACAACTGGCGAGGAGGAGCGGCAGAGCAGCAGCCAGCGCAGCGGCGGACGTGGCTACGAAGCGCAAAAGCGGATCACGTGACACATTCCATGCCACAACTTGCGAGGAGGAGTGGCCGAGAAGCAGCCAGAGCAGCGGCGGAGGTGGCTGCCAAGCGCAACAGCGAATCACGTGACACATCCCATGCCACAATTGACGAGGAGGAGCGGCCGAGCAGTAGCCAGCGCAGCGGCGGACGTGGCTGCCAAGCGCAACAGCGGATCACGTGATGCATCCCATGCCACAGCTGGCGAGGAGGAGTGGCCGAGCAGTAGCCAGAGCAGCGGCGGACGGGGCTGCCAAGCGCAACAGCGGATCACGTGACGCATCCCATGCCACAACTGGCGAGGAGGAGCGGCCGAGAAGCACCCAGAGCAGCGGCGGACGTGGCTGCCAAGCGAAACAGCGAATCACGCGACACATCCCATGCCACAATTGGCGAGGAGGAGCGGCAGAGCAGCAGCCAGCGCAGCGGCGGACGTGGCTGCTAAGCGCAACAGCGGATCACGTGACGCATCCCATGCCACAGTTGGCGAGGAGAAGCGACAGAGCAGCAGCCAGCGCAGCAGCAGACGTGGCTGCCAAGCGCAACAGCGGATCACGTGACGCATCCCATGCCACAACTGGCGAGGAGGAGCGGCAGAGCAGCAGCCAGCGCAGCGGCGGACGTGGCTACGAAGCGCAAAAGCGGATCACGTGACACTTACCATGCCACAACTTGCGAGGAGGAGCGGCCGAGAAGCAGCCAGAGCAGCGGCGGAGGTGGCTGCCAAGCGCAACAGCGAATCACGTGACACATCCCATGCCACAACTGGCGAGGAGGAGCGGCCGAGAAGCAGCCAGAGCAGCGGCGGAGGTGGCTGCCAAGCGCAACAGCGAATCACATGACACATCCCATGCCACAACTGGCGAGGAGGAGCGGCCGAGAAGCAGCCAGAGCAGCGGCGGACGTGGCTGCCAAGCGCAACAGCGAATCACGTGACGCATCCCATGCCACAACTGGCGAGGAGGAGCGGCCTGGAAGCAGCCAGAGCAGCGGCGGACGTGGCTGCCAAGCTCAACAGCGGATCACGTGACGCATCCCATGCCACAACTGGCGAGGAGGAGCGGCAGAGCAGCAGCCAGCGCAGCGGCGGACGTGGCTACGAAGCGCAAAAGCGGATCACGTGACACATTCCATGCCACAACTTGCGAGGAGGAGCGGCCGAGAAGCAGCCAGAGCAGCGGCGGAGGTGGCTGCCAAGCGCAACAGCGAATCACGTGACACATCCCATGCCACAACTGGCGAGGAGGAGCGGCCGAGAAGCAGCCAGAGCAGCGGCGGAGGTGGCTGCCAAGCGCAACAGCGAATCACGTGACACATTCCATGCCACAACTTGCGAGGAGCGGCCGAGAAGCAGCCAGAGCAGCGGCGGAGGTGGCTGCCAAGCGCAACAGCGAATCACGTGACACATCCCATGCCACAACTGGCGAGGAGGAGCGGCCGAGAAGCAGCCAGAGCAGCGGCGGACGTGGCTGCCAAACGCAACAGCGAATCACGTGACGCATCCCATGCCACAACTGGCGAGGAGGAGCGGCCGAGAAGCAGCCAGAGCAGCGGCGGACGTGGCTCCGAAGCGCAACAGCGAATCACGTGACACATCCCATGCCACAACTGGCGAGGAGGAGCGGCCGAGAAGCAGCCAGAGCAGCGGCGGAGGTGATTGCCAAGCGGTACAGCGAATCACGCGACGCATCCCATGCCACAACTGGCGAGGAGGAGCGGCCGAGAAGCAGCCAGCGCAGTGGTTTACATTACTGCCAAGCGCGCAGCTATGGCGTCGATGAAGAAGGAGATCAAGGCACCTGCCACGCGCGATTTTGCACATGTGGCGCGCCTCCCGTTAAAGGTGAAATCCAAGATTCAGATGACCTTCAGGCTCGGTATGGGAGAGCTTTTCGCTCTAATGAAGGCTCACGGTTTAGCATTTCTAAGCGCGGAATATCGTGCAGTAGCACTAGTTACGGCGGGAACTTAAGGTCCTTACGTGCCAAAGGCATTTGACCTGATGGCCTTTACCATAATGCCTTTACCGTAAAGGCCTTTAGGTAAAAACCTGGATAAAGGTCTAGATGGACTGCCAGGGGTATACACCTGGCAGGCTGCCCACAACCCGGTGAGCAGGTATGTCGCTTGGCGTAAAGCAGCCTTCAGGGATGTACATTCTTTGTAAAAATATACAGCCCAAGGAGTTTGCTTCTAAGCCATGTAGCGGGCCTCTTTAGCATATTTGGCAGACCTAAGCTTGGGAGGTTTGAGGACTTAATTTCCGCCCGCTTTCGGGAGATTATTGCCTTTGAGCATGCAAGAAAAGCTGCGCTACTATGTGGGCAACGAATCAGCTTTGTCCGGCCGGACACTAAGGTGAAAATGTGGCAAAGGCGGCCGGACGTGTCTCTAATGTTGAAAAAAAGTGTGCCAAGGCTAAATCACGTGAAGCAGTAAAAGTAGCCAGGGACGCAGATCACGTACGTAGCCCAGCACGTAATATAGAAATGGCTGAACTCGGCAGTACCTGGAGCATTGAAAGTCCCGAAGGACACCGAGCGCACAACCCAGTTGCAGGAAGAGGAGTTGATGATAGCGCAGGAAAGTCTCGACAATAGGCGAAATACCCAGACGGAGGAAGAGGAGCGGATGATGGTGCCGGCACGTGAAGTCATGAAAGCAGCTAGAGACCCAGAGCGCAGCCAAGTTGAAGGGAGAGGAGCGGATGATGGCGCCAGGAGGTGAAGTCTCGAAAGGTAGAAAAAGCTCGAAGTCTCGAAAGCGAGAGATTCCGAGGGCGCTGCTCAACTAGACGAAGGAGAGCAGATGATAGCGTCGGCACGTGAAGTCACAAAGGCAGCTAAAGACTGAAAGCACACCCAAGTTGAAAGCAGAGGAGCGGGTTATAGCGTCCGCACGTGAAGTCGCAAAAGCAGCTAAAGATTGAGAGGGCTGCCCAGTTGGAAGAAGAGGAGCGGATGATGGCGCCGGCACGGGAAGTCGCAAAAGGAGCTAGAGAGATCGACAGGGCTGCCCAGTTGCAAGAAGACCAAGCGCGCCGGCCAGATGGACGAAAGAGGAGCGGGTAAAGACGCTGACACTTGAAGTCGAAAAAGCAAGAAGAGAGACTTGAGCGTGCTACCAAGTTGGTGGAAGAGGAGTGAATGATGGCGCCTGCACGTCACGTCGCGAAACCACCTAGAGATGCCGAGAACGTTGCCCATTTGGAGGAAGGGGAGCGGATGATGACTTCGGCACGTGAAGTCGCGAAAGCAGCTAGAAAGTGAAAGCGCGCTGCTCAGGTGGAAGGGGAGCGAATGATAGCGTTGGCGCGTGATGTCGCAAAAGCCGCTAAAGAGACCGAGAGCGCCGCCCAGTAGGGCGAAGAGGAGCGGGTGATGGCGTGGGCACGTGAACTCACGGAAGCAGCCAGGGAGGCCACTTAATTTTACGTAGAGAAGCTGCTTATGAGCGGTGCGTGAAGCTGCGAAAGCAGCCAGAGACCACGCCGCCAAGTTGGAGGAAGGGGAGCAGTGCATGGCGCCTGCACGTATAATCGCGAAAGCAGCCAGGGAGTGCGAGGGCGCTGCCCAACTTGAAAAACAGCAGCGTGAGAAGGCGGCAACACGTCCATCAGAGATTGCTGAGAGACTCTAAAAGGATGTGGTTAGTGCCATCTATGAGTCATCGATATAGCTGTTGCGCCTATTCCTTAAATGCATTTCATTCTTGCACCTGCTTTTTGCCATGAGATAGGCCGCAAAGTTTTTAAGTTACATTGTAGAATTATTGAAAAAAAGACAGATGTGAAATTCGTCACGGTTATTGGCCATCTCTGCAAACAAACGAGACACATTTTATTTTTAGATATGATGGTCGGAACTAGTTAGAGCCTTTCAGCGTGACCACCCTCCACCAAGAGACGTCTATGAATTTGAAATCCTCGATTATTTTTTTAAACAGCTACACCTAAATTGGCTCGTGAAACCACAAAACAAAATGAACAAGGGTCGAGGAGGAGCCTCAGTCAGCTGGCCAAGGTTTTTGCAAGAGGACATTTTCACCGTCTGGGACTTCCTGTTTACCATGACACCTGTCAGAGCTCCCCTACCTTTTATAAGGCCTTTTTCAAATTCGCGTCTTTCACTTACCGCCCTCTGCACTCCATACCCTCAACGGTCTCCCTCTTCAGCGTGAAGGCCATATTTAAACCCTGCCAATGATGAGTGCATTGCCCGCACGACACATTGCTTTTGTCGAAACGTTGGCAGGCGGACTGAGGCTCCCCCTCAATCCCTGTTCATGTTGGATAATTTGGCCAGAATCCCCCCTTCCTGTTTTCTGCCTACCGTTGCCTATGGAAGTAATACAACAGCCCAAAGTACGACCTAAACACACGTCCTAAAGTGCATTCATGCTTAAGTTTCGTTCATATATGACTCCTAGAACATAGTCGAAGAAGGACCACATTGTCAAAGCGGTGCTCCCTCGGCAGTACTCTGCTCTGCGAAATTTCTTTCCCAAAATCTGCTCCAACATAACCGGAGGGGACAACAGTGAGGTTCTCATGGCTCAAGAAGAATTAAAGAATGGGCAAAAGTTGTGTTCTAATTGCAACTTAATGCAGCATTTCCTCGCAGCCTGAGTCCTTAATCAATGCGTCTAATATATATAAACATCCACTGGGTGTAAGTGCTTCCGCCACTTGCGTTTATCGTTTGGTACTAGCACAGTTACCTGGGGTCATTTTTTCCCACTCAGTGCATCCAAGCTTGAGGAGGCTTTTTTACACCTAGCCCTTATTACTTCCGCTTCTTTTCTATTGTTCTGTTTTTGGAGCTGGGGAGGGTATTGGTGGAGGACGCAATCAGCCGCCTTGTTACTGGCAACGCCCCGGACGTGACTAAACGGGAGAAAAGTATGCGCGCAATCGTTTGCGCCTGGAAGCAACACCGTAAACAAGGCCCTCAAGAGTGGTGGCACGTGCATGCGCGTCCAGGGAGCGGGTAGGAGCTTTACTGGCCGGAACGGGTTAAGAGCCTGTGCCGAAGGCATCGGGGTCACACTAGTTTGCGATGCCAGTGAGAGCGATCTGGGTCGCCGCGTGCCTGCACGGCTACGCGTCCTCCGACTGCGACTGGCCGCGTCATCTTGCGACATCACGCGCCCCGTTAGGAAATTGGGTGTCGACAGAGGCGCTTGCTGGAATGACACCCCACATGCATTCAATCAATCAGTAAATCAAGCCCCCTGTGAAAACATCTTCAGTGAAAACAAATAGGGGGGAAACGTGAGGATCGTCCGCATGTAGCATGTCCACACCATCCATGCGACACCTAGCCTACATAAAGTACGGAATGCGCGCGCACGCACGCGCACACACACACGCGCACACACACACGCACACACACACGCGCACACGCGCACACACACACACGCGCACACACGCGCGCACGCACGCACGCACGCACGCACGCACACACACACACACACACACACACACACACACACACACACACACACACACACACACACACACACACACACACACACACACACACACACACACACACACACACACACACACACACACACACACACACACACACACACACACACACATGCGCGCGCGCGTGCAAAGAGAGAGAGAGAGAGAGAGCTTTAGAGCGTTTGTAAGTCGTCGTTTGTGTTTCTTCTCGGTCCTTGTCCAAGTTTTGTGCCCATTTCTTTTATACCTGGGGTTCTTTGACGTGCACTAGCATTGCACAGTACACGAGTCTCTAGCACTTCGCATCCATCTAAATTCGACCAGGAACAAACCCGCGTCTTTCGAGTCAGCAGCCGTTCGCAATAACCACTGAGCCACCACGGCGGCTCATGGGACGTTTGTGTGTTAATTTGTAAGTAAAAATTCCTCAAAGCCACCGCGGTGACTCAGTGGTTATCGTGCTCGGCTGCTGATCCGAAAGACGCTGGTTCGATCCCGGCCGTTGTGGTCGCATTTCGATGAATGCGAATTGGTAGAGACCCGTGTGCTGTGTGATGTCAGTGCACGTTAGTCGAAATTATCCGGGGCCCTCCACTACAGCGTACCTCATAACCTGAGTCATTTTGGGACTGTAAACCCAATAAGCTAAGCTAAGCTAAGGTAAAAATATTTTAGTGAATGAACTAGGGCTGTGTACAACTTGCAGCAGGTTTCGGCGCGTTCTCATGGGGAAGAATTTTTGCGGACAGTATTTAAAAGAGCAGTTAACTGGGCTGAATAGGTAGAAGTATGCTAAACATATATCTCAATTCATCACAGTTTCACAGCAGCCCTAGTCTTGTAAACAAGTACTGTGTTTTTCAAATTAACTCAATCTCTTTCCTGAGACTTGTGAACTTGTCCATTGTCACGCAGTGCGACACGCGATTATTGACTGACCCAGGTGGAGGAACAGCTCGCCAACAGGCAAATCGTCGTACGTCCCGCTTTACTTCTCCGTCTCATTCTTTTTTTTTTGGCGCTAGTGTCAGTTAACAAGAAAACGCACGCAGGTACTTTACACGTTTCCCACGGGCTAAAACAGACGCCGTTAAGGCGGCTAACAGAACTTGTTGCTCGCATTCGGCGGCGTATAAGGAGAGCCTTCACCTCCCGAACGCGAAATAACCTAGTCAAAAAGTGCGCTAACCACCGTGCGCCGCAGCAAAGTAACTTGTAACTGCACCGTTCTCGTTTCGCCGCGCGCAAATCGCGCACAAATCAAGCAGTCAACCACGCGTGCTCGAGAAGGCGCCCGGTGCGAATTATAGGAAGCGGCGAGTTCTCTCGCAGCGCGCGGCTGTAGTTTTGTCTCCGTGACTCAGTCCTTGGGCTGCCGCCGCCTCACCCCCTTCCCGAGCAGAGAACTGCGCGCGGCTGCTACGAACACGAGCTTCCTTGTGAAGGAAGTGGAAAACGAAGAATAACAACAACAAAAACGCGAGTCGGGCGAGTTTGCAAGCGGTGAAGTTTAGAGCCCGACACGGGCTTGAAAGCGTTTCACGGCTGCCTGCTTTAAAGGGCGTACACGCACGCACGCACACACTTACTACCATGCCGAACGCGCGCGAGAAGGCTCGAGCGTGTGTGGTGTGTGTGTGCGCACTGCGTGAGAGACAACGTGGTGGCGCTGCTCGTGCATGCAACAGCCGGTGCACCATTTCGATGAGAAATAACGCGTGGAAAAAAAAAATAGAAGGAGTCCGACCCGGCTTTCTTTCGTCTCCTCCTTCTACCGGAGTTCTTCGCCGTCGTCGTTATTGTTTTTTTTTCTTTTTTCGCCGCGAGTGATCCCGTTCTCACAATCATTTCACGCATGCGAGCATGCAAGCCGCAGGCGCGGCGGTCGAAATGCGCGCCCTGCGAGTGGGTCCGCCGACCGTGTACCTGCCTTCTGGCACGGCAGATGCACAACGCGCGGCAAGCCGTTTCCTCTATCCGTTTCCATCGCGGTGCGGGCGCTGACAAGAGGGCACGCATGAGCGCAGTGCGGTTTGGGGAAGAGGCACCTGGGCGCCCACCGAGACGGAGAAGAGAGCGCCTCGGCCAGGGAGCAGCGCGTTTTGTACTCGGAAAAAGATCCGTCTGTCTTGCTCGCGAGCGGCTGAGGAGAAAGCGCCGGTGCGCCAAAGATTCGAGCCCACACGCCACGTGTCGCTGCGTTCCTCTGGCCTTCACCCACGTAATGAAACGCTCGGAAAAAAAGGGGGTGCTGCCAAAACAAAAATGAAAGACTGAACAGGAGACGGGTCAACGTAGAAACGACACTTAATTGTGACAGGGCGGAAACAGGCACACAAGACGTACTAGCTGTGTTTTGCCCCTTATTTCAACCGGTTCCCTTTAAAAGCTGCTTTCCCCGTTTATCATGTCCCTACCGGCCCATCAGTTCACCGCGCAATGTGTTGTGTTTTTTAAAACTTTTTGTGGGTAAATAAATAAAGCTTGAAGAAAAAGGATGATGAACAGTAACACTTTAGCGGCAGTTCACCTAGGGAAGCGCAGTTCAGGTTGGTGTACGTGGACTTGACCTGCTCTTGGCACTCTTATGACTATACTAGCGATACATAAGGTAGCCTAGGAAGCCAGTAAATATTTCACTAGTTCAGCTTTCTTCTACATCACTTCTGTTTGTGAGGCAACTGTAGAATACTGCAAGATAATGTCATGAACACATCAATTAAATGGTCTAATTTTCCAATGCGCCAATTAATCTAGCTTTCAAAGTTTGCCCTATGTTCGCACCGAATAGTTAAGGCTGCCATAGAAGACCAATGGGGTGCGTTTTTGACATCGTTTGTGTGGCAACTGTGGCTTTTAAAGTTTGTGCTACGTTCGCACCGAGCAGTTAAGACTGCCACAGAAATCAAGAGGGCGTGTTTTTATAATAAATAGCAGAAAAATGCAAGCATTCCGAGGGGAGATCTGCGAATATATTCACTCTTACGGTGAAAACTTACGATATGCGAAAAGTTTCGTTCATAAGCAATATATCCCGTTGAAAACTTCACCTGTCCAGAATTTCTGGGTATGAGGGAGGAAGACGGTCAAGTTATTACTACAAATTAGATGCAGATTTAGGACGAGTTGTGAAATGAGGAGCGCGCCATGGTCTAACTGATATAGTTTCATCAAATCTGCCCACCTTATTAAAAAAAAAAACGGTGACTCAAGAGGTCAACCATATTTTGATCCACCAAAGAAATGAAAACAGCCTTACAACCAGAACCGTTAGAGACGAAGTGGCAGCCAGCAAGGTGCCCGTCTAGAGCTACCAGAATAAGAGTTTCTCTCTGGGCATGGAAGGTATAATTCTTTATTAAATGGATGGGATTTAGGTTCTCGTCAGGCAGTTTCCGGTTTCTCCGTAACGAAATGTCCTGATTGATTGACAAAAGTCACGTGACGTTGTGAAACCATCATAACCTTCCCTGACGGACCATCCTGATTGGACGTATGAGGTCATGTGACTTTGCGATCCCATCGCAACCTGCACAACGTGGCAGGTGGGCCCCCACAATTTTGAAGTTGGTCCACCCCAAAATTTCAAACGACCCCGAAAATTTGGAAGTGGGCCCAGCAAAGGAAATGGATTAAGATGGATTAGTGGGGCTTAGTGGGTGGATTAAGTCGATTTATGTAGTCGCATTACTATAATGCTGTATAATAATGCAATGAAAGATACTCGATCATTCTATAAGGTGATGGCTCATGCGTGCCATATAAGGGCAATGGAACAGGTTCTGAGCGGTGTTGTGGCGGAAAAATCGCAAGAAGATTAGACACTAACAGTAGACACCATAGCAGGCAACCTAAAGGCTATCGCATTTTCGTTTTTAAAAATGTTGTTAAGAAGCACACATTTTTTTTCAAAGGCTTAACAAACATAAAATAAACTAAACAAAACGAAAAGCAACTACAGCGTCAATAGGCCACGACAATGCAATACTATCGGATATAGAATAGAGTCATCCTTCGCTCTATTTTTCACACCCGGCACATATCCTAATACTATGGTGGGAAAAAAATGACACTGAAAAATAAAACTATTCCGACCCGTGCCACCATAGTCTCCAGGACCAAAGTGTTCAACCCGTGCATAGAAATATTTGTGCACGCACAGAGCGAGTGTCACAAAGCCTCGTAATAGAAAAACTGCTGGAAATTTCAGATGACATTCGGCGATATTTAGAAAAAAAATACTGTATTTTCCGCACCTATGGATAATGTGCAAAGCGCAAAATTTCTACTCTCATGCATGCCAAGAACGGGGGCGCTGTACACCGAAATTTACAGTAGCCATATCTGCTCCACATATATTGGGGAATAGAGCTTCTGCCAAAGGCTTCCGCCAAAAACTATTATTCTAAAGCGCCTATGCCAAAGGCTCTAGTGATCGCATACTTATGTTGACTAGTACGATGCAGACTAAGCCATTCGAGGCATGACAGTTTATTCTGCGCACTTGTGCACCGGGCATTTACTGTCATTTTGTTTTACAGTCAACTTCAACAAAGTGTAAGGCATCGCTACATCGCTTCACTTGCCTTAATTTTCTTTCTGCGCACTCTTGCGCAAAGCTCAACAAAGGGTGGCGCTTAGAAGGGCACGTTCGCGAGAGAAAGCCGCGTTGGAATGGAAACGCACGGCAAGTGTTTTTCCCACAAAGTATCAAGGCAAACGCAATCATGCAGCAAAAGCAAGCACTACTGATCCGTTTAGCTTAGGGCAAGTCCCACGAAGCGCGCCACGGTCGAACTGCGCACACGCGAATACTAAGCGGCCGTAACGCACTAACGCCGTGACGTTCGCAATTGCTAAGCGAAGAGAGTTCAAAGCATTCTAGGCGCCTTGTTGGAGGCAGCCAGCGGACAAGCTCGAAATCCCCCCCGCGGCGTTGTTGGGTGGTCCTTTTAGTTTCAGACTCGAGAATTCCGGGTAGGACTCCTTCCAGGCTCTTTTAAATAGAAATACACTGAACATGCTCCGAATTCGTTTCGGGTTCGGCGAATGAACGCTCTACAAATTACAAGCATTGCCGGAGTAAACAGGCTGTTGCACTCTCTCCAGCAGCTGTTTACTCCGATACAGTAGGCTTTTACTTTGCCCTAATCGCTTGCGGAGTTATCTGCCGTGCTGACGTCTGCTTCGGCAAGGTGTAAATCAGCCTGTGCACTCCCCCTACAAGCAGAAGGAACTGGAGATTGGTTCTGCTCCCCACACTCGTGTATATGTCGGCAGCAACGTTTTCAGTCACTGACTCCGCTGAATACGAATACCGAGACGTCCTTTTGAGCGGCAGCAACAAATCTGATGTGCAGCCTTTGTCAAAAATGTACAGCCCACTTGATTTGCTTATGCATGGTGCAGTGAGGCTCGTCTTGCTGCGCATTTCTGAGAACCAACAGTGCTTTAGCAGTAAACACCACTTATTGAATATACAAACGGAACGTTCGATTTTGCTTTTGAATACATGCTTGAGTTGGACTTTCGCCATTACGGTTGAGCCCCTGTTGCGTGCATTCTGTGTAGTGCAGCCATCCAACTAGTGCAGTCATTTACCGACCCTTGTCTCGTTGGGGCTTCTACACTGCCATAAATGAAGAAGCAATTCGGAGGCGAGCTGTGCCGCGCGAAAAAGCCCCATTAATGAGTAAGTTCATGGGCTATGTTCAAGGTGTTCCTCTGCGAACGTAAAGCACTGCAGTTCCTAACTCGAATCATAAATAAAGGAGGGTCTTCATCGCTCTCGTAGCGCATTCACTCTGGATTACCATGGCAGCATTTAGCCTTTCAAGTGTCGTTTCGGGGAAAATCGCGAAGATGTACCATCAGCATAAAATGAAACTGACCAGATAGCTATTGATCAGGCAAGGAAAATGAGGGGCTCGTTATGACACACACATTGTCACAAAACCAGAAAGGACCAGAAGTCCACGAAGCTTGGTGGGGCGAACGGCTGAACGTAAGCTGCCCAGCCGTTTACTTCAGCTTCCTCGCTTCGGGTAGACGCGCACTCGGGAACAGCGCAGAGCAAAGACAAGGAATGCACCGTGTCAGTATCATTGTTGTAGGCGTTATCGAAAAGAAGTAACTAAACACGTTACTCGTTACGCTAAAAAAAAGTAACGCGCTACCACCCTGCGTTAACTATACAAAAAGGTAACGTATTAACGTTACCGTCATCGAAAAAAGTACCGCGCGTTACTTTGTCGTTACTCCATGACCGTAAATTTAATCAGTGCGTCTTCGCTACAAAAACTCACGATAACAATTTTATAAACCTCATATTTCACATAAAACTTCAAGCCCAAACAATGATTTTACCTGAAATCCTGACTTAACGAGAATACTCTGCACAAATGTCCAGGAGCTTAGCAATATTATTGTGGCCTAAAGTTGCCTGTAGAATTACATGTGATGGCTTCTAACTCTGGCACGTGGTGAAGCCCTTTTCTGAATGTGGCATTAAACACAAAATGACACTTCATCATCAATTCTAACTACACAAAGAAAACATCGCTGAAGTCTCATCAAATTTACAGTAACTCCGAAAAATGTGGTGTTCCAAAATGCTCGTAATGCTTCTACTCTTCAGAGAATTGTGTGTGAGTGGTTTGCGAAGGGGAGGTTGATGAAGGCAAAGGTCTCTTCGATTTGGCTGCATTTGCTGCACCAGTTCAAGGGGTGCAGCACCGTCGTCTTCGTTTTTCCGGTGGCACGCACGCCCCCTGCACTTTTTTCCTCGTTTTGCCAAGGTGCATGCCTAGTGCTGCACTAGTTATCGGCCTCCGTGCACCACGTCGAGGAGAGGTGCCAGACAGTGCAAGCATGGTACGCTACGTACCTCCCAGCCCCGAGCAGATGACACTGAAGCTCGTTCTCCAGGGTGTGGAGAAAGAAGTTCAGCTGCTTCGGTTGCGAAAGTCTCTGTGTCTGAGCTGACTCAAATTGTTCTGCGCTTATCCCCAGCGGCTCATGGCCCCGATAGGGTCACTTCATCTATGATCAAAATTTTGTTTAATGAATCTCCTGAAGATCTATTGGCTCTATAACAATTCCATTAAAGGCCCTTGTATGCCCCATGAGTGACGACTTGCTGAAATAGTTCCATTGCTTAAAAATCAAGGGGAGAGTTTTACTGTAGACAACATCCGCCCTATTTCATAAACATCGAACCTAGTGAAATTGGTAGAAAGGGTCCTTCTCAGCCGTGTCATGTCTTTCATTTCTGAAAATGCTCTCTTGAATCCGTGTCAAATTGGTTTCAGGCCGGGCTGTTCAACTATAGTGTGCTCGTACTGACCTAGAGAGTCGCATTAAATGAGGCGGCTTCAAAAAGGGCCATTACGGTGGTGCTACGGCAAGCGATACCGACGATGCATAGCACGCAGCTTGACCGAGATAAGCGGCTGCTAGGCCTACACTTGTGTCCTCGTTTTGGCAGCGCTGGTGTTGCTGGTGTCGCCGCTGCACTTTAACTGGCGCTGCACGTCGGCGGCACCGCTGTGCACACTTATCAGAACTAGTGCAGCCAGTGCAAGCCAAATCGAAGAGACCTGAAGTGTGTGAATGCCTCTTTGTGGACGAGTTTCGTGCTTTATGGCTATTCTTTTTCTTTTTGTTGGTAGCCCCGTCAAGGGCAGGTGTTTTCTGGCATGCAAGCGAGCCGCAGCAACGGTCGTTGAGAGCATCTGTACATTATGTTTATTTGCAACAGCACTTTATATGCTCTGCGCTTTCTTTCTCTAAAAAAGGGGGCGGAGAGGGCGGGGGACAATTGAAATAAAATGTAACCAGTAACGTGACACCTCACGTTGCCGAAAAATGTTAACGTAAGTATGTTGCCCGTTACAGTTCGGAAATGGTTACGAGTGAGTTACTAAGTTACCGGAAAAAGTAACGCGTTACCGCCAACACTGGTCAATATGAAGGAAGGCAACAGCCACCGACCGCTACCAAGGAGAATAGAAGAATATTGCTTTTTTTTTTAATTTGAGGTGTTGCTAAATTATTATACTATTGATCTCCCATTGATCAAAGCCACAAATTAAAAGGAAATATAGAAACATTCCCCTATGTTCCTTTGTTTCGGTGGCTGTTGGCTTCATTCACATGTAGACCAGTTAGCTGAAACTCAATCACAAGGACAAAAAATAAAAAAATGGCTTCTGGAAAAGACTACAAGCAGAGTTCATTAGCACTTCCACGCAGCGGTCTTCGAGCCAAAGACTTGAAAATTAATTTCACAAGTATTCGCTCTTCCTCAAGCTAAATCTTCTCACTTTGCTGCACTTGTTTCAGTTGCCTTGCGCCCGCTTTGTTTGACGCTAACAGTAAGATTTAGTGGTGGTGGGTATTGCCTCAGCAAAAATATCGCTCGTTTCAGCAATGCTTTGTTTATTCGTAATGTCGCTGTTGTGAAACAAATATATGAAAACTGTGAGTGCATGCCCCGAAGGGCGCATGGCGTATGCATGGTTTGACGATACAGCTATAATTGTTTCTCATTTTCCTTCCCTTGCCTGATCAATAGCTATCTGGTCAGTTTCATTTTATGCTGATGGTACATCTTCGCGATTTTCCCCGAAACGACACTTGAAAGGCTAAATGCTGCCATGGTAATCCAGAGTGAATGCGCTACGAGAGCGATGAAGACCCTCCTTTATTTATGATTCGAGTTAGGAACTGCAGTGCTTTACGTTCGCAGAGGAACACCTTGAACATAGCCCATGAACTTACTCATTAATGGGGCTTTTTCGCGCGGCACAGCTCGCCTCCGAATTGCTTCTTCATTTATGGCAGTGTAGAAGCCCCAACGAGACAAGGGTCGGTAAATGACTGCACTAGTTGGATGGCTGGACTACTGTCACAAAGTTCATGCCTGCCCTGTCCAGCTTTGACCATTGTTTCCCAGAAACATGTCGCGGAGCGGCGTCGACGACTTTTCCCCCTCCCCCACGGGGGAACGGCATTCTCACCATAGCGCTGGAGGGGTCATTCAAAACTACTCCCCCCCCCCCCCCCCCTCCTAGTATTGTTGCCATACAGGTGGCAAGCGTTTGCATGGGTTGGGAACAGCAGAACCGAATTGAATGCCGCGGCACTGTTCGCGGCCCCCAATGACTCCTCGTGGGATTAAGGCATTGGCGCCGAATTCTTTCGACATTCCTTCATGTGTTGTTTTTTTTCTTTTTGGGAGCCGCATTCCTCTGTGCGTGGCTCCTGAAGAGTCTTTTTTTCCCTGTGTTGTTTTTTTTTCATTCCTTGCCATGCGAAGAGGGCGACGGGAACGCCGCGCGCTGGCAGTTGTTCTGGAGATTTCGGTGCGTGCGGTCGTGAGTGAGGTCAGCCAGGGAAGTGGTCGGCAAGGAGCCTAGGCGGAGATCTGACGCGTAGAGCGCGGCGACGGTGGTCCCGAAGACGCGAGGCCCAAGTTCGCCCGTATCCGCAAGCCCCTATCAGCCCCGCGACGAGCAACCGCAGCCCGACGCTCCCTGCGACCGGACCTTGCCACTCCGCAGCTAAGCCATCGTTTCTCACCACTCACTTCAACTCTTCTATCTTTGTATTTTTGCTTTCTGTGTTTCTCGTTGTAATCCTTTGTACTGTATTTCCATCGCGTAACATTTTTGTATAGCAATCGCCCTGATGTTTCTTTCTTTGTGTTAATTGTTGTGTTAACGTGTTCAATTGGTGCTTGTGTTATTTGCGTCACGTCAGTGTACGGCGCTACCTTGTCGGGCATATTGTAATACTGGGTTGTTGTTTGCCTAATTAAATTAATTCGCTACGGAACTTGCCTACGCCTCATGCCTCCGGTCAATGACTAATCAGGCGTGGCCCCTATCGCCGGTCAGCAGTCGAATCACAATCTTTCGCAGGCGGGGTGGAGAAGTGTGTCGCTCCTCCCCCTCCGAACTTACGGAGAGTGCAGTGGTGGGCAGGTTGGCCCGATTAATTGTAACTTCGGCGCCAACCAACACCACAGCCGACCACGATATCTTGACAACTACACCGAATGCACGCAACAGTGGCGCAACCGTAATGGCGAAAGTCCAACGCAAGCATATATTCAAAAGCAAAATCAAACGTTCCGTTGGTATATTGAATAAGTGGTGTTTACTGCGAAAGCACTGTTGGTTTACCCCCCCCCCCCCCCCTCTCTCCGTGAATCTGATGTCCGTTGAAGCGACACCTCCAGCCCATGCCTCAGGAGCTCTACCCACGAGCCACGTCCCAACCACTAACCGCCACCCTCGATCCACCTCCCCACACAACTGCAGCCCACCTTCACTCTCTAGAAGCGCGATACCATTTTCCGCCCACCAAACTAATAGCGCCAATGAAGAACGCATCAACATCGGAGCAGTGGAAGGCTGCTCTGTCTTGCTCGAAGCCTGAGAGAAAGAGAGTTCAGTCCAATTCAGTTTATTATCTTAAAGTTCCCCGTAGGGGACATTACAGAAGGCGTGGGTTTTTATACAATGAAAGCTTTCGTGACAAGTAATCATTGAACAAAATGCTCATTAAAACCTGTAAAAACGATGATGGGCACGTGGTGGCAGCGATGTCTGAGGGAAGGCTGTTCCAGTCTGCGGCGGTTCGGAAGAAAAAGGACAGAGCATTTAAGCACTGCTCCTAGAATCTTGGGAGCCTTCAACGATGGAGTCCCTTCTGAGGCGGCTGCAGAAGCTTGGGCCCGTTCGACCAGTGAAAGCTTATCACCCGGTTCCCAGCTGGACAGCGCTGCCTTCCACTGCTCCGGCGTTGCATTGTGTATGACTGCGACTGAAGGTTGTGTTGGCATCCTCATGTGGTATGATGTAGCGTGGCTGTCTCTCCGCACCAAGGGCATGCGGGTCTTTATGTAATGTAGTGTATCTTATTCAGGATAAACAAGCATGGATATGTGTTTGTTTGAAGCTGTCTCCAACCTACAGGCTGCTTTTTAGTGAGTTGGCTATGGTGTTGGGGTCAGAGCCTCCTTAGTTTCCCAAGGTGTTCCAGTATGTCGCCGTACGTCTGGGTAACTGGCTAGAGTCCCAACACTTCAGCTGTTGCTTGGTCAGTATGTCCTCGAGCGATCGCGTCCGCTGTGTGGTTCCTGGCCATACCGGCAGGTGCCGGTGTCCACATGACGGAATGTTTTTTTTCGCTTGAGCCGCCTTGGCTTAGAACGCGGAGAGCTTTCTTGCCAATTCTGCCTCTCATGAAGCTCTGACAGGCAGTCTGCGAGTCACAGATGATCACCAGGGATTCGCCTCTTCTGTTGCCCTCGGCTACGGCGAGAGTAATCGCAGTCTCCTATGCTTCAGTACAGGTACAACCCCTTATGGTGACGCTGGCTAGCTCCTTGTGAACGTAGTCGATTTCCGCTGTCACCGTGACTCTGTCTTGGGTAGCTGCGCGCGTCTACAAAGACGGATTCATATTTCCAGCGATGCGCTTTTCTAACACCTCATCCCTTGATTCCCTCCTGCCTGAGTGCAGTTGGGATTGCATGTGTATAGCGATGAGTAGGACTGTGTAGGTCAATCGGATGTCGTCAAGTACGTCATCGCTCTCTTGAATCTTCTTGTGGCTGTCAGAGTAGCTTAGTCGTCTGAGTAAGGCCTTGGCCGTGGTCATAAGTAGAAATCGTTCTTTCTGATCGATGAGGACTTCTTCCTGATGCTCTAGGTATGTGTTGGAGACACCGAGGTCCATTAATTTACCCGTAGATTATTAATACCACAAATTAAAAAAAAATTCCCCTATGCTCCTTGCTTTCGGTAGCTGTTGCCTTCCTTCATATGTACTTAGATTGACCCTACTCCTCCAATGTATGCTGCATTCCTCACAACTGCTTTCTACAAAGCGGGCTACATCAGCCCGAAAGCCATCATCCGTAAAATACAGTCCTAGGTTAAAAAAAAAAAATAAGTCGGATGTCAAAGGGCATCTAAAAGATGCCTTAACCGTTCATTGCTATTGATGGACGAGACCCGGGACGGGATGGGACGACGTCCCTTTCCTCCTTTTGCACTACCTCCTCACTCCTCCCAAAATACGTTGAACACAAAGCTGCTGCTTCCCGGCAACAAATATACAGCTGCGCATAAAATTTCGGGGATTTAAACACACCGATAGAGCTTATTTCAGATGGTGTTGAGTACTGCTCCCTTATGTCTGCTGGTTTTGATTTGAGCATCAAGCAACGTGAAAGATGCATATTTACTTTTCAGAACCGAAAGTACACATTTTTCTTAACAAAGTTACGCGCACAAATCATGTCGCCCATTTTAAAAACGACTGCCAATACCTAGGTCCCATCCACTCGGCTCTTTTTCAACTTGTAAGAGCTACTCATGGACGAATTGATTCGACTGTCCCACTTCCCCTTCCGTCTTACACCTCCACGACTTCCCTGCTCGTTGTTCTCTTCAGGCTCAAATGCAAAGCCGGCATAAGTTTCTTAGGGCAACGCCGCCAGGAAAAAGGTCTTGCTTATCAATAACGTGTGAAGAGCTACATCAAACTAGGAGATGTCAAAGACGAGGAGATTAACGTAGGATGCGGAACCGTGGCGACACCAATATAGAGACCCTGTAGATGGCCTGTTTTATTCTTACGCTGGCAGAAACTTTCATTTGAAACTCTCCACTCGCGCTTATGGAATAGCTGTAGCGCTTGGATGTAATGGCGTCGCAAAAATTTTGCTTTAATTTTTGCTTCGTAACATGTTCTTGAAAAAACCAGGAATACTTTATGTCAGCAGGCACAGTGTCGCAATAAAAAAAAAGGGGGGGGGATTAGTTCAGTTTATAAACATTTATTGTGGTGCGTTATGAAGAAAGAGACTCTTCTGACGCATGTAAACACGCTTTAACGCTGCTAAACAAGTCGAGCGCCACGCTTTCCATTGTTTCCAGCAGATTTAGAAGCAAAGGAAGTGCAACCTTGCTGCGAACAACAACAAAACAGGCGATGCAGGATAAACGAAAACAGAAGCGCGAAAAAGAGGACAAAGTGCTGACATAAAGCGTTGAGACAGCAAAATTTCATCGTCGCTCGTTCATTTCAGGCTCGTTTAAGTTCCCTACTCTTTCCGTATATCTCCTGCTTTCTTTTGCATTTGCAGCGAGTAAAAGCTTGCTCGCTCGAGTTAACACAACCCTTCCTGCACTGAAATTTGCAGGAGAACCTGGCGCGGAAAGGCGCAGCCTCTTTCGAATCTAGAAATATATATATATATATATATATATATATATATATATATATATATATATATATATATATATATATATATATATATATATATATATATATATATATATATATATATATATATATATATATATAAGGAGAAGGGGGGGTGCGCCATCTCAAGCGTTGCGGAGAGGCTCGAGGAGGCGGTGAACAAGGGAGTGATTACAGCTGCCATATCCCCCTTTCATGCGTTTTCTCGCCAGCACCGTCCGCGAAGTCAGCTGAGTAATTATGCATAAAGTCGAGGCGCAGTTAATTTTCGCGTGTGTGTGCACGCTCTGACGGGAAACGCGCTGTGGAAGAGCTGGGTACGGCACCGTGCAGTTCACTATCTATCACGCCCTAACCATGTCCAGCAGGGCAGCCGCCGTGTTTACGAAGACTGGGCATTATTCTCCGTAATAAAGGGGTAGTAGGACTGAAATAAAAGATAAATAGAAAGTCGTTTAGACTCCCCCCTGCGCTTACTTGCCTGCATTGCTGGGAGCTGGGCATTTAAAGCGGGTTAATTTTTGTAGCACTGCTTTCGCACCGGGATTTTTATTTGGGGCGCGTTTAGGCGCTGCACCCAAACGATTATACGCAAGATGCGGGACGCGCTACGCACGAGGAAACCAGCAATCTCTTAGACGGGTGAAGTCTGTGGCGTAAGGCTACTTTTCTCTTCTTTTTTGGATGAAAAAAGTTTGAGCAGGTTCGTCGTGCAGCTGATGTCACTGAACTGCGTTAGAGCAGAACGCACAGACAGTCGGCGTCGAACGTGCGTAGAATGTTCCAGCAGTGCGCATCAGACAACTGAACACACACAGGCTCACATGACGGTTACGACTATTTAACGCGAGATTCAGCGATAGCTGCTGTAGTGGTCAAGTGATGCACCCCCGCGCTGGCAGGCGGCGGTTCCTAACAGAGCCACCCGTAGGCTTATGCGACCCAAGTTGACCGTGATATAAGGTGAGTGCTTTAATGACTGGTGGGTGAGTTAATGACATCCACCAGGTGTGTGGATGTCGTTAATGCACCCACCACCGGTTACGCCGACATGAAAGCCAGGGACGAGCGCCTAACAGCTATCGCTGTAAAATTCGCCTGCCCTTGGTGGTTTTCAAGTAGCATACCGATATAGTTTGTATTGATCGACGAGGCTCCACTTCCGTGCAATCGTTGTCCCACAGTGGCTGCGGCAAGGTGTCGTTATGTTTACAAAGCAGTTAGCCGCGCTCTACGCACATTTTACGCCATCTGCACTTTATGCAATATGGTGCAAAGTATGCTCGCAGGAACGACGGAAAACACTAGGGAGACGGCGACACCACGGCGCTGACTAAAGCACCCTCTTCTTTGTGGGTTTCAGGACTCGTCATTTATGGTCGACAACCTGTGGAGAATAGGAAAGACGGCTTAGCAACAACTATGCCAACGACGACGATGATAACAATAAGCACAAAAATAACAGCAAGTACGATTACTATATAGTAGGAGAACCGAGAAATAGACGGCAGCTGTTTTACACAAGTACACTTGTAGTCGCTGCTGGCATAAGACTCGTTGAGGGGAAAATCACACTGCGCATGTACCAGTGTGGCACGGTGAGCCAGCGCGCGCATATTCGATGAAGGGTACAAATCGACTCGACGTGAGCGCTTTCGCGGAGAGCGCGGAAACAAGTTTTCAGCGCGCCGCCGGGCGCGTGTCCACGGGGCGTGCGAATGAAATGCGACGACACGCCTGTTACAGCAAGTCTCTCTCTCTCTCTTGCGACGCAGTGCGCATGCACTTCCTTACGCCTTCAGTCCACATCGCACTTAACGAGAACACGGTTTCTCAGCATTACGGCTTAATGAAACCACGTCCGCATAGCGTGGGACGACCAGATCCCGTAGATTGCTAGGACGTGACACGCAGGCAGGACCTAAAATTGGACCCTTCTTTTTGTCGCGGTTTCTCAGAGCAGACAAAAGCAGGCTGCTTAAATGAGGCGAACTGTGATACTTCTATAAATAATGATGATAACGATGGCCACCGGCTGCAGTTGCTCATCCTCTCTCGCACTATGAAGGACGCGACGAGGAGAGCGCATGACTTGCGAACGCATGTCGCAAATCTAGCTCTTGAGGTTCCCCAAAAAGCGGGGCAAGAGGCCAAGGATGATCTCTCCACTTCCTCACTGAACGAAGTTTTTCCTTCGCTCATGAGTCCGTGCCATAGAAGAAAGGAAGTTACTGCGGAAAAGCTGTTGACTTGGGCATTCCGTTACTCAGCTCGAAGGCAGAGGGATTCGTTTGCCAATTTCTGCACCTAAAATGACGCAAGACTTGTTACACCCGCACGAATATACATATGCGGACAGCAACGTTTTAGTGCGCATTAAATTATTGCCACTATCCAAATTAAGCACGCGCCATCGCCTTAAGCCTGTTTAAAAGGCGAATTGCTCTCACGAGTAGAAACCCAGCAGTGGCAGTCAGTACTGCGAATAAGGAAGGTCTCATTTGGGCATTCATCACTAAGTGCATGCGTTTTTGCGTCCGAGTTGCGTGCTTTCGGAATCATTATGAAGGTGATCCCTTTATGGCAAACATAAGCCCCCATCTGCAGCTTATATTACCAAGAAATGCGAATCAAATGCATGTGATAATTTCGGTCCTTTATCCTAGTATCTATCAAGGCCAGCCTTGGCAGAAAATGAGGGGAGAGAGAGAGACAAGTCTCGGAGAATCAGGGATCGTCTTACCAGGGAAAAAAAATGGCAGAGTATGTTTACAACTATACATACATAGTAAAAGCACGGGCTTTTTATTTTTTGCAGCTGATTTTACTAATTTTACATGCATGAATGACTGAACAGAACACACGCACGACGACTGAGTCAATTATCTGTCTTTTTTTTTTTTTTGCAGGCACGCAACAGACGATTTTGCTCTGGTCAGGACCTCAGGATTAGTGCTGCATAGAAGACAATCATGAGCGGGCAGTGCCGCGGAATAGAGCGTTCGCGCTAGGCAGCGCTGGGTAGAAGACGATGATGAGGAGCGTCCGCGCCAGGCACATAAACGCAAGAGTCAATATCGCTATAGGCTCTGAACTCCCTGATTACAGCTTTCGCTCTAAAATTTTGTTTGCTTCGGCCTGCACGAAATAAAGTGACTACCTTCAAACTGACGCTGACTTTACGTCCAATTGCGGTATGCTGTTACGTAGGAATATTTTTTCTTATTGGACAAGTTTTCCGCAAGCTATATGTTATGAAAGAGGCATGGTGATGTGCGAGAAACTTAAGAGAAGGAATGAAATAAGTTTTGCTGAGAAGCCGCAAATGATTTGTCAATTTAGCTATTGTGCGTATTTCACTTTTTCATAGTGACTCTGTGTCGCATAGGGAGTTGTGCCATGTGGAGTGTAACGCCTCGAAGCTGTACATAGACTATAGGTTGAGGTTGAGCTTAATTAAGGTTTACTTCTTTCGGAGATGAGAGAGAAGACTCCGTCCGTCCGTCTGTCTCAAGCCGGTTTTGTGGCAGGCTGCTGACCTGCACAACGTGTCAGGAGGCAGCTAAATAATTCAAGAAAGGCTGCTCGTGGAGAGCAACCTGGATCGCAACCCAACCCGAGCAACCTAAGTGCCACCGATGACAGCACTTGCCACAGGACACCAGTGCACCAGGAGGGGTAGGAAGACTCCGAGGCATCTATGAATGCAGAGAATGACCGATTTCGCATTTACTCGTATGAGCATTAACCCATTATCGCTATCCGAACAGCTGGCATCCGTGAACACTGGATCCGAACACCGGAACCGAAGTGAATATTGAACTGCTGGCGCACCTAATTCGCATTTGGCCAAAGTGTGCAAAATCGACCACCAGATTTTTTGTTCTTTCTTCTTTCATTTCGCCCCCAACGGAACGCGGCTGCCGTCGTCTGGATTCGATCTCGCGACCTTGGTCTCAGGAGCCGAGTGCAGCCATTAAGCCGCCGCGGCGGGACTCCCGTGTGCAATAAAAACCATTCTCGCTCGCTTCTCCCACTGAAGGAAGTAGGACTACCGTTTTTTTTTTCCTGTACATTTCCCCATCCCAGTGTTCCAACTGCTCAAACACAAGCGCAGTTGTGAAACTCTGCCTTGCACAGCGCCGCACAGCCTTTGCACTCCCCCGACTCTCCTTTCGCCCACCTCTACCGTGGCCCATCTCACTATCCTCCCGGGACCTGGCCCTGCAGCGCGCCCTCGTCACCTTTGCCCAGGATCTGCTAACCGCCTCACCGAAAGGCTGTTTAATAAAGGTGTCACACCACACAACCGCGACCGTGAGAAAAAATTATACTTAGATCATGTTAAAAATAGGAATATAGATAACTACCCACGGGCGCGGATAAAACTGAAATATCGTTTACGTTCGCAGGCTTTTCTGTAGAATACCTACCGCAGTCTACCTTGAGTTGAACGCTGCGAACAGCGGGGTGCATGCATCTAAAGAGAGAGCTTTCTGCTTTGTCTGCACCGACGAAAATAAGAAATGGGGCTTACAAACAGAGACCGATCAGGCCGGCGCCAATTGCGGGGAATTCCCAAGAGTCGTCAACGGCACTTTCACACGGTAGCCGCGTCGCCCGCCGAGATAAGGCGCTCAGAAACAAGCCGAAACGTACAGACACCTCGACAAAAGGAGCGGGAGCCAGAGACAAAGCTCGCGGTGCAGATTCCGAACAGCTCCCTTTTTTCGCCGGCGGAAACGAGCCTACTCGGCGATAACTGTACGAAGATGCATAAAAGCGAGCGCATGTGTGAGTGCGCAGCAGATGCACTCATACACGGTGGCAATGCAGACGATGGTGGAGGAGGAAAACTGGTGCGTGGAACAGTAGCGAGCGTGCCGGCTCCCACAAAAGGCCGAGGATGACGTGTGAAAGACAATCGCTTTGAGGAGCTGTCGAGACAAGCCCCTCGCACAGTGGCAAAAACGCGCTCGGGGCTCGCTCGCGGTCGAAAAGCGCTGTCTCTTGCCGAGCCCACAGCCGATCATCATCAGTCCGTCTGTCGCTCCTTGACTCCTCGCCTCAGCGATGGCTGAGAGATGGATCGCTTCTTTCGCACCGGCTAAATGAATGGAGGCGCCGTACCACCGCCGCTCCCCCGTCTTCCGCTCTGCGAGCTTCGCTCCTCTTCCTCGAATCGCTTTCACGACGGACGCAGTAACGGGTCCGCGGCGGCGGCATTTGTGAAAGCTCCCTCGCTTTCGCCTCCGCCTTTGTGCAGCGCGCGTTTACGAGGTGTAAATGAAGCGTACAAGGAGAGTCGGAGAGGCCCACCCTGAGTCCAGCGTGGATTTCCCCGCGGAAACCGCATCGAGTGCGCGTGCGGGTGAGAATAAGTCCAGCTAAGAAACGGTGCCCTCTGCTTTTTCTTTTCCTCCCCCCCCCCCCTCTCTCTCTCTCTCTCTCTCTCTCTCACACACACACACACACACACACACACACACACACACACACACACACACACACACACACACACACACACACACACACACACACACACACACACACACACACACACACACACACACACACACACACACACACACACACACACACACACACACACACACACACACACATTAGGAGATTCCTAGCGAATGAAGTGAAGGAAATAAAAGCGTTCTTCTCGCAGCATGTGGCCTGTCCCGGATTGTCCGTACGGAGGAACGTCTTGCTATTATCGTCGCCTGTTGTTTTCTAGTTGACCAGGGAGCGCTGCCTGTCGCCAGGCGCCCCCTCTCCCGTTAAGAAACGCATCTTTCCTTTCGGGAGAATGGCTCGTTTCCGCGCGTATCTTTGAAACATTGACACCGGTGCATAGTGGTTCGCGCGGGTCTCATTCGCACGCATACAATGCCCCCTTTGTGCGTCAATGATCGCCGCGTGTCGCTCACGGTTTCGGTTGTGGGGCTCGCCGCCGTAACGGCGTCTTCCAGGGAGCTTTCCTTCTTTTCCACTACCCCCTCCCTCCCCCTTTTTTTTCAGTGCGTGTTCAGTGACGAGAAAATAGGTTTGCGTGCCTTCCGGGCTTTCAGGAGTATTGTGCTCCAACAGAGTTCGCGAGTGCTCCGCTTGGTGGGAGTTAGTGGAATTTCTTCGTCGAATAGTCAGACATCGTACGTAGAGGCCAATTATTTTTCTCCGGGACTGGGGCTTTTGCTCTTAGATAATTGTTCTCCTGGTCGTCCGTATGTTTCCCACATTTCCGTTTGCTTTTTGCGCAGTCGATGGCATTATATATTTTTCCAAACTAATCAATATCTCGCTCGTGTTCATAATGCTACGGACATGAGGTGTGTACTTAATGGGCATAGCGAGGTTAGTGCCGTAAAGACGGAACGACTATTTACGAAAACCGGCAGGCACGCCGCGCAGCTACAGCGCTACTGTATTGACATCTAGAACGTCACACACAATATCATTAACCCTTCATCAAGGTATTGGAGTCATTCCGTGATTCGTTTTTTGTTGTGCCCTTCGTAGAACGTCATCCAGCAAAATTATACGTATCTCTGCAATTAAAGAAACACTGTTTGGCGGTTTCTCGCATGTCGCGCAGGCGGTGGTCAGCAGGAAAGAAAAAAATACTTTTTTCTCAACCTTTATATTCCCACAGCGTCTTATGGCAGCAGTAACTAGACACCATCATTGATTTCTTGACATAATTTTTTTCTTTCATTCGACGGCGCATATTGTGGAAAAGGGACACGTCGGAAATCAGTTCTGAACCCGAATGGTTTCCCTCAAGAATAATTTGCACAAATGATGGTACAGGTGAAGGATGCCGGGAAAAAAAAGTGACCATTTAGAAGACTTTTCCATGTTGATATAGTATGTTTATTCCATAGCCTTTCTTCTGTATTTCTGCAGATCGCAAAGAGACCTTTCTGCGCCTCTAGAGCGTCGGCTGTATGCATTGTTTCTATTACGGAATATGACGGATGTGAGCGCCACTGGCTGGCCGCTCTGTAAATAACCTATCTGTACAGACAGTCTTGATTTTTGTAAACAGCTGTCAGAAAAGCAAGGCGTCATGGCGCGGTGGCTAAAGTGCTCAATACAAGGAACTGCTGTATTCAGAGTCTTTGATATACGTTAAGACAGGCACGATTGGTTAACCCCACTTGCTTTTTTTTTTACCCCTGCACGCATTTGCTTTTGACTTGTTAGGACAAAAGATCATACAGCGTGGTGCCACAGCAGTGAGTGCAGAAAGATAGCCATGTCTATTTTGGTCTAAGAGAGGAAACCAGCAGCAAGAATTGTACAAAAACGTACAGAAACGAACGACAGAAACGCTGTACTTGGAAAATGCGCAAAACTTCTTTGTTTCTTACTTTCCTGAGCGGAAAGATTGCTGGAAGTAGGCCCCTATCAATGACACCTATGAACTAGGCACGGGTCCTGAATATTCCTGGTGGAATGTGGGGCGCAGAGGGGGGGGGGGGGGGGGGGGGTTAAATATCGGTTGGGCAGGATGTCTTTGTGGCATTACTTTTCACCCGTCGCCTCCGTCTGACGCCGTCACTGGCGCGTGAACGATATGAAATAACGCGTTTAATGCAATGCCACATCTCTATAGGCCTTTTCCCGACAGTGGGCTTGGTTTTAGTCCACTATCCGGAATTTTTCCCTGAACCTTTTAATCACGGTTGGCTTGTGAACGCACGGATTACAATCATGGCACTGACAACGATTGGTCAGGTGTCGTCGTTCAGCTGTAGCCTGTACCGCAACTCGGTGCTTTCGAAGACTGTCATCGATCTGTCTGTCCTATGCAGCTTTTACCGCATCTAAGCGCGATTCTGCAGACAACGCCTGTCTTACACTTGACGAACCTTGCGGCGCGTCTTTTCCCGCGCTCTTGTGGTTTAGGTACTCCGTTCACAGCAGGGCACATTCGAGACAGCCTGACAGGTACCGGCGGAAGCCATCTGTACGCCACATCTTTCCGACATCTTTTGTGAGCGCTGTGGCGAATTGTGCACAAACAGCACCACGACCGGCCTCAATTGAGGTGGGCACTTTTCCGGGCTTGTTTAGCTCTGTCTCTCAACTGGACCACTTTCAGAAGGGTTTCAGCCATGGAAGCAACCAGTTCCCTGGTGCACCCTGTTATATCGAGCCTTTCTTTCCTTTCTTAAACACTCGTGCAAACGAGATGCACGCACGACTTCTTTACAGCACCGCGGAAGAACTTCTTGCCCTGCGCTCTCTTAACTAACTTTCAAGGGGCTGAATCGCAGTTAAGAATGTCATTGTTCGGTCCGGGCTTGTACATCCAGCATACTTTCTTGTCCGTTATGTGCAGGTTTAAGTTCAAAATTTTAATTTTTTTCATTCTGAGCCATTTCACAAGTAAAGCGAAGTCCTGTGGAGCATCCAGAAAACAGTAATAACGTTACTCAAAGCTCGCAGGTATACAGCCATTTCAGCCCGTGTAACGGAATTCGTCGTTACCAGAAAGTCGTCCACGCACCTAAAAAATTTTTGCAGCCTTAGTTTTGTCGATGAATGATGCACGCGTTTGTCGACCATGCTCTATGCCTCGCTTTTTCTAATACACTTTGCTTCGTGTTGCTCTGCCTGAAAACTTTTTCGAGAAGAGATGAAGCTCGCGGAGTGACTTACAGGGTGCGCGGAAAGTAGTGCTGGCGCCTGTTTACGGGACCGATTTGTCTGCTGGTTGAACAGCGGCCAGGAAATGCACCACGGCAGTCAGTAGCGCGGTTATTAAGAATGGACCACAGTCGCGCTGGTGTTCACAGCAAAATAAGATTGGCCAGGACATAAATGAATGACCCATTTGGTGCGTTGTAGCAAGCTTCCGTGCGGACTTGCGGCAAGAATGTGCTCAGGCAAAGAAGTCCGAGTCGACGCGCGTCGTTGCCGCGCCACAATACCTGGGCTATGCAAGATTTCGGGCAGCAATATGGACAGAACAGTGTCGAGAAAAGTTTGGAGGGAGCGAGAGTACATGAGCAAGAGAGGCGCAGGCACCGTGAAATTTGCGTTTGGTTGTGCTACATGCGCATGTGAGAAACAGTGCGACATCCCAGTTTCACCAAATGGAACCACGCATCTGCTGAGTGCAAAAAATGTGCACTCGGTGTTTCCGCATATTATGGGTGTGGGGTGATAGTAACCGGATTCGTATAGGCGCCCGAGGCCCTCAGTGCTGCCGACAGTAAGCTGCCATGTGAGATCGCTGATAATAAAATGGGCAGCTCCGCGACGAAGACTAGCTCAGTACTGACTCTTGGTTTCGTCCGGCCGCCCCCTGATGTAGCCATGCGTCCTTCCGTCTGTCTCTCTCTCTCATCTAGTTGAGCCGCGGCTTGCGTGAGTGGCATCCACGGGGTCTTAGCGAAGTTTTATCACTACAGCTCCGATTCGCACACCTCTATAGTCGGATATGTAGCCAAAGAAGGAAGCGGCAAGCATCCCTCAAAGGAGGCCTTCCAACCAATGGCGTCGACCGATTTTCATGGCATCTGGCCTATTCCGCGTTTAATCCACTGTAACGCTAGAGTGACAGCGTAGTAACCACGGATTGATACAGTGTTACACAGGATTAACCACGGATTAACCACGACGTCCCGAAAATCAGTCTACGTCATTGGCAGGATCAAGGGCCTGCTTTGAGCAGCACTTACCGCTTCGTTTTTACTTTTATCCGACTGTAGCATCGGTACATAGCTCAGTCGAAGGCGCAGGTTGTAGATACCCCCAAGCACACACAAATACGCAGAAAGTTTTGTTTGCGAAATAGAGAATACTTCCATTCGATAGTTTTTGCCAGGTATATAGCCTTGCGAAGTAGACACACTTTGAGCGGATACAAAAGCTGCCTAGTCTCTAATAGATTCTAATGAATAGGGGAAACTAGGGGTATAGACCCGAGAAACTTTGGGAGCTTGTAGCTGTCTTTGTGTGCAGAAAGTCACGGAGTTCAGCAATCTTTTCATAGACTGACTACATACCGTCATGTCGAGGCGAAAACTCAGTGCGAGAGTTTGACGAGTCTGAGAGTTTGACCTTAAATCTGGGTCTGCATCTGCCCAGGGAGGTTACGCAGCAGGCAACGCGAGTGCAATCTGTCATGCAGTATCTCCTCGCCGCACTCCAGTCACCCACTGCGCGGCGCCTCTGAGAGCTGCAAAGGCGCACATTTCATGCAGTTCGCATAGTTGTGCCTTCAGAGTTTAAATTTAGGGCAGATTGTTGGGCACAACCCACAGTTACTACGGGTCACAGGGTGGGGCCATTGAATTCCTTTCTGTAAGAAGTCACATCGTCTAAACATCACTGACAAATTATCAATTCCAGTCTGTGCAAGCTTCTTCTGTCCACAAATGGCTCGAAACTCGCTGGGCGTTGCTTGAGCCAAAATACGCTACAATCACAGAAATAATGCAATCGAGTGTAGAATAAGCGGGTTTCTGCATGGTCTGACGGGAGGAGCAGTATATCTCAATGCCACGTGCACATATGTATGTCACGAGAAAAATATGCTGAAAAATGACAATCGGGGTCGCGCCAAAAAGAATACACCTCTATTTATTTTGTTGTTGTTTTCGCGACGACATTTAAGCGGGAGGGAACAGCCGACGCGTAATCTCGATGGATTTTTCATTTTTGCTCCAACGCTTATGAGGCCCCGAAAATGCCCAACGGACTGGAGAATTTTGCCGCGAAGTCCACGAAAAATTTCGCTACGTGCCCACACGATCTGAGCTTACTGCCGAAACCCGTTTTTTAAACGCAGACTCATCGCAGAAAGCTAAGCACAAGTATTGATTAACGAGTGACATACCTTAGGGTGTGCGAAGTAAAATCGATTAAAATAAAATCACCCTGCTCGCAAGTGTAGAATGACTGTACGCACTAACATTGTTTTGTAATATAGACAGCTTAATTCGTGAAAACATGCCCTCCCATTAACCTCTTGGCTTGTTCGTGACGAGCTATACGAAGTCGAGTCTATGAGGGTGGGATGGGGAGCTCCCAGTCCCGTTACTCACCATGCTCCCTCGTCTTAAACGGAAGATATATAACGCACGTCTTCCAGCGTACAAAGCGGATTAACAGAAAACAGCGGAGCTTGTGGCCGGCATTAGCGATAGCTATTTGATGGATGCGATTCTTGAGGGACGCGACTCTTCTGGTGGCATATATTTTCCTCTACTGAACCATTGCAGCGTTTGAGCCCATTTTAGCAAGTAAGCAGACTTAAGTGATGCAATACCTGACTGATGATGCCACATGAGGTGAGTTCATGCCTACATGAGGTGAGTTCAAATACTCACTTTCCAAGCATTTCACCCCAGATAAGCCAAGCACCAGGCCAAGGTAAAGTTTGTGCCCATTGTACCACCGGTGTGCCCGGTGGCCCTGGGAATCTAACCCTGCACCTCCCGCCAATGAGCCGGATCCTCAAACCGGTAGGCCATCGCTGCAGTGTCCCCTGCATCTTGAAGAACATATTAATTCGAACTTCCAGACGGATAAAAAATTAGCCGTTAGCGTGGTCTCAATTTTTTCATTTGCTCTCAACACTCCTCGATGTAACTGATGCACTGACAACCATAGGAGCTAAGGCCTGTGGCGGGAAAACTCAGCTTGTACCGGTAAAACATGCCGGCCACTCAGTGCTCAATATAGATGCGCTCAAAGATGCACACATACGAGAAAAGGCTCTAGAAGAAAAGACAAAAGTAACTCGCCGCTGCCGCTATGCGCAGCGCGTCTGCACTGGAAAAAAAAAAAGGTGGTTGAGAGCGGAGGAAGGCAAGCCGAAAACATTGACAGGGACAAGAGAGAAAAAAGGATGGAGCAAGAAACTCAAAAAGTCACAAGCGAGCCGTCGGAAGAGCTCTTCGGCCACTTCGAGCGCACTTTGCGAGCGCCGATTATACGCCGCATTAGGAGAGGTCGAAAGAGAGCAAGGAAATGACGTCACAAGGTTCGGTCGCCGCTAACGGGAAAACTAAAAAGTGTGCGCTTTGAAAGCCTGTGCGCGAGAAAGCTAACAACGCGATTTAGCCCCCCGTCGTATTAGGCGGCTTATTGGTATATTTACTGCAGGTCACTTTGATAATTTACGGTTTTCTCTTCTTCTGCCCATTTTTGCTATTTCTCCTCTTCCCTTTTCTGCAAGAAAGTGGCGATCTCGCAGCCACTTTGGGGCCAGGGCGCCTTACGCGAGCCGCCACCCTCTCCGCGTGGACGAGGCGCGCACACAGCCAGAGGGGGGGCGCGAACGAGCGCTTACAGAGCGCCAGATAAATCCGGGGACCGTTCATCTCCATGACAAAAGGCGAGACGACGCCCCCGCCTGAGCCGAGCCGGAAGATTTGCGCCATAAAAGCGTGCTCGCTTTCTCCGAACGCTTCCTCGCGGCTTGGCTCTTGGACAGCACCCTACTCGCGGGGTCATGCCTCGCTGAAAAATGCCGCCAACGCGCTAACTGCCGCGCGCTCGGAGTCGCAGGCTATATATGCTGAGGGCAAGCAAATACACACATCCGACTCATGCGGTCCGTTAGAATTATACACACCGCTCTGTTTTTCTTTTTTCCCCCATTCATTCACGTCCTAGGCGCTTTTCTGTTCGTTTATATATTGTTATTTCTTCCCGCATTTTAAAACGGGTCGCTTCTCCGATCGCTGGAATGCAGAGCTGTGGATAAGCAATGCGCCCATCGCATGGGCATGTTAGCCAGCATTTATGGGCTCATTCATAATGTGCCTATCGTGTGACGCTTCACAACTTAGGGCAAGTGAATTAAGCTTTGATGAATATTGTCGGCATAGCCAGAAGCGTGTGCGTGCGTGCGTGCGTGTGCGTGTGTGTGTGTGTGCGTGCGTGCGTGTGCGTGTGCGTGTGTGTGCGTGCGCACACACACACATACGCACACACACACACACGCACACGCACGCACGCACGCACAGCCTTAATTCGACAGCGTTAAAGCTCCCATTGTGAAGAAAATCCGGCGTCTTCGGCGTTCTGAGCGAAAAATTCCCAGAGAAGCAACCTAAATGGCCCACCTATGTCACGTTACCTTGTGGCGTCATCACAACCTGCCCACCTTGGAACTTGAGCAAACTGACGACAGTGACAGGTGGGTTTGGTCGCTAGGGAAGAGCAACCTGGGTCGCACAAGCCGCACCGGTGACAGCGCACCTGCCATCGCAGGGCAGTGGCGCATCGCTTAACCGCTGCACCACTGCGCCAGGAGTGGTATGAGCTCTCCCAGGAATTATGAATGTAAAGTCGAGAACGACCAATTCCGCATATATGGTCACTAATTAATCCATTAACGCAATGGCGTCATACCCTTAAGGCAGAGCACAAATGTCCCCTCCATTTTTTTTTCGTTCTACCCAGCTATAGTGTTTTCCTTGTCAATAACCAGGCCATTCTGAAGAGCCATAAAACAAGGACGGAGTTTTGGAGCAAGCAATACAATCGTTATCAGTTGCGTAGGCCCTGCAGAAGTCTATCAGTCTTCGTTTTGCTCCATGTGTAGCCTGCTGGTAAAATTATTCCCACGAGAGGTGCAAACATTATTAAACCTCGGAAGAGGTAAGAGCAATAATCAACTGTAATAAGAAAAAAAAACGATAATCCAGGACGCCTGGTCGGTTGAGCTGCACAGTTTTGGAAAATGTAGGTAGCAGAATTTCGCTCTTATTCGAGTGCTTTCTCCTCACCAAGGCTGACTTTCGAATTTTTTTTCTCTGTCTAGAAGAAGCAAATCTCGTCAGCATTAAGCTGAGTGACAGTGGACATATGATGGGTCTGGGCGAGCTAAATGTCCGATTAATATGTTCATGAGTTTAAAGGTTAAGGGGCTCTAAGTACCAAAATATCCTGTTTTGCCCCCAGTCTTCCTTATGTCCCGCTGAAAGTGTCTACTGACGGAAATGTCATGCAGTTGATATTCTTTTTCTACCTGCTGTTATACGCAGTCAGACATTTATTAACCTCTGTGCCCGATCAAGCTGTGCAATACGCTCTTCGTGTGTTGTACAGGCATCAGATATCGAAAGCACTAACACTAGTTACTGCACCACCCGTATAAACTACCCGGGGGCGCAAATATCTTGAAGGCATCTCAGTGTATCGTTATCTGATATACGAGACAATTACGTTGTCTAAAGATGATAGCGACTGATAGCGACGACTTGCAGACCGATTATTCGGGCTCAAAGTATCACTCCCGTTGCGTACACCTCTCGCAGCGTTCAACCTTGCCGTTGCTCCCGATACCAAAGAGGAATATGACTCAGCGCTACTGCAAACCTCATATTCATTTTGTTTTGTGTGCGCTGAGGACAACGGTGCTCATTTTTATTTCGGTTTAGGACAAGCGCTCACATGTGATCATCTGACCACAGTGACACTTAAGTGGGTATAGAGAACAAAACCTTTAGTTACTTAAGGAAAAAGACAAAATGTTCCCGATTTTTCGAACGGTAGTTTTCCTATATGGGTGCACTCACTTTGCCTCTGAAGCTGTTGCGACTTTAAAACTGTGCGAGAATAACAGAACCTTGCATAGTACGTGTGGCGCTAACATAAAGAACCTTGAAAATTTTAGTCAAACCGGACAAATGGCTTAACTTTTCACCTTCTAGCCTCGCGTCTCTCCTAATGGCATTAATCTGACCGTACACATTTACGTACCTGAGTACACTTTGATACAAACATTAAATAAATCTGAAGCATTCCTATTTTAGAAAAATATTCAATTGACGAAATTAGGGCTAATGTTTAGAAACGAGGAACAATATGCATAATCCCGATTTGATGCAGCCGGTTTCAACGATATAGTGCTAGCTGCGCGTAGGCATTTTTGTGAAAGCTTTAAATTGCTTGGTACTATGGGGTTTCAAGAAAGTGTAAATGTGGCTGCCACAAAAGGGTGACCCGCAAAATTGCAAACAAAAATTTGTTGCCTCAGGTCGTTTGCTCTAATTCACTTGTTGAGCGATTTTTTGACAAAGAGGACGCAAATAAAGATAACATCAAGCTTACGTGGCGTCATACGTTTCTCTATATGATGCCGGTGAAAGTGGTCTTGAAAAGTGCTTGTTTTATTGATGTCACGTTTTGCAGTCGACGTTTGGTCAAGATAATTGCTACGAAAAGCCTGCCGACGTACTTTGAGATATTTAACAAATAAAGATGCATCGATGTGCGCGTTTAGGCATATGTAAACTTGCAAGCAGCTGCCGTGATCCACACGCAATTTGCTAACTCACTGGAAATGCTGCCAGTGAAGCAAGAAAACTCAGAACCTGAAATTCAAGTGCTGTCTTCGCGTAAGCGTAATTGGCTACGTCCTAACTCCAGCTCACAAATTCACCTTCAAATGTAGAAATGCGGAAACATGACGTATGTATGATTATGAAATCTTAAGTCCGACTTGACGAACTATAGGAACTGCAACTCTAAGTCATTTGGTTTCATAAATACATAGCCTCATTTGTGAGCATTCGCATAGAAAGCAAGCACTCACGAACGGCCGCCTTTCATATCGTAGTACAGAGCTACCAATGAGTATCGACTTTTGGATTAGGAAGTGTAGAAATTTGGAATCTGGACGCGCAATGCTAGAGTGGACTTCCTTGTGTTCTTTTATAAGTTAAGTAAAAAAATAGCAGCCTTGAATTTCACAAGCTTTTCCACTGACAGAATGCTTGGTTCTTGGGCGTTTCGACGGTATACGAACCAAAATTTGGTATCCTGGTTGCCGGGTTTTGTAAGACTTGCCGAGAGTTCAAATGGCTTGCATAGTGCTCTATCATACAACACAATAACTACTGTGTCGGTGTCATAGAATGAATGCAAAATATAAAGTTTGGGCAGTGCTTGTTGGTTAAATACACGACGTGCTGTCAAAGGCATTCTCATTCCGTAAAAAAAAATTGCTACTTTACTTTTACTCCATCTGGAATGAATTTGAGAATACAACCTAACTCAACCTTAAGTTATGCAGAAGGAATTGCAGGTGTTGCATGATCAAAATTGAGAAGAAAGATTGAAGGGATAGAAGCGATTGAGCGCTGATAGGATGCAAGTAAAACAAATTTTGTTTTTGACGGGATTCTATGCAATCGATCATCACGCCAATTCGGCAAACAGGTTAAATCGTCACTGAGCTTACAAAGTAGGGGGTTTAAATACCTGCCCAAGGTAATAATTTGTATACCATGTGCGTAAAGTGGGCAATTAGAAGAAGCGAGGCAATCTGACAAATCGCTAACATAAATTGAAAACACAAAAGAGTGCCCAATATCGACCCTTGAGGCACACCAGTGTTAGTTATCATATTCTTGTAATAGATGCTCGAAACGCTTACTACTTCGATTCGGATTTTTTGGTGATTATGGAGTAATTATAGTGTGGGGCCAGTCATTCCCAGGTTAGAGTTTAGAAGATAAGATCGAACAACCAATTTTGTCAAATATTTTCGACAGCTCTATAAAAATAAAGGTGACGTAGCTTCCTTCGACTATACAAATTTTCAGCTGGTCAAGGGTCATATTTAGAAAAGGTTAATATAGGTTTGTAAATTGTTTTGATCACGGTAGATTTAATTAGCAAAAATAACTCATTATTCTCCAGGAAGACCCAATATGAAGTAAACACGAGTACTGCTCTCCCTAATCACGGACGGCTCTGTGGCTACGATTTACCTTCACCACGCTAATTTGTGCTCAGAGTTCTTGCAAGTTGGCCGTGAAATGAAAACTCTGCGAATGTATGCTTCTCCCTTTTTTTTTATAGAACAGCGCTAGCAAATACTTCTTAAGGCACATGTTTATTCGGTATCTCGATTCCGGGCCCACTTTCTGTGCAAGAAAAGGGACAGAACTGGCCATTTATACTCAAGAGGACCAGAAAATGTAGCAATTACTGATTATAAATGCTCTAAAGCAATGATTTTGGCTGGAAAGCTTACAGCGAGTGAAAGACAAAGTAAAACAGAGCGAAAATAAAGCGAGTCCTTCGACAGAAAGCTGGTTTTGTTTGCTGATCGAGATGAACAGGTCGTCTGCAGTTATAAACATCAATGCGGCGAACGCTGGCAGAGCTTTGCACACCAAAACACGTAACTATTAACAAAAACTAAATAAGACACACCAAGACAAAGCGCATGGATGAGTTTTCCTGAAAAACTATTTTTTTTTAAAACTGTAGCGTTTTTTTTTTTCTGTAAAGCAGTGTGCGCACTGCAGCCTTTATCTTCTTCACTTCCTTCGAATGGAAGGAATGGGGAAACAAACAGCTTAAGTAAATCGTAAACAGAAGCAAGAGATCAAAAAGAAAAAGAAAGCAAAAGCTGCACTTTGGCGATTTATCACGACACACTTGCAGTAAAGTTCCACTTTTCCAACATTGAACCGTGATCTAGAGACGATGGTCATATCAATCATAATGCCAGAGCGCAAAGTGGGTGCGGCGCTCAAAGCAAGCAGACGTTAAGGGGCACTCGCGCTGCCAGCGCTTAGATGTGCATCACAATGGCTCGAACTTTGGGGGAATTTTCTTCTCAACCGGGTGACAGGCTTTTGCCTCGGCCATCATCCCTCCCCATATTTCTGTGTAGAGGTTGGGCTGTAAGGCGGCCATAAGCCTCGAGGTTACTTCGGGCGTACGGCGCGAGTGCACGTGAAAGAACCGAGCACTTGGAAGAAAGCCAACTTATCCCACGCTGCCCCTCCTGTAATATCATTCTCGCCCCGTTTCAAGAACGGACGTCTCGTGGGCCAATGTTGCCTCCCTTTCTGAATTCAGTTAGTGCGACGCATACGCAAGTCACTCATAACAGTGACACTAAGCATTGTAAGTGCCTTCAGCATACACCTATATGGCCCTTGCTGTGAGCAGTGCCCACTGAATACATCCAGAACGGCTTATTAGTAGCACGATGCGCCACACTTTCACCTTACCGAACACAAATACATTCGTTAATTAGCGTTGCCCACGACATCTGTCACACACCAAGCATCAGTACTCTGGTCAACGTACCAATTTCATAACTGCTCTGATGCCAGCTAGGACACACATGCTTCCACCAGGCAAAACTTGTACAGAGCTGTCACGAACGGTAAGCCTAAGCAACAGCACTATATTTTGCGAAACTACTTTCTGGATGAGCTGGTTCAATTTTCCGTTTCGTTTATTTGGTTCAGACACACACAGGGGATGATGTGCGGTCTTTTCCATGTGCTTGTCTTCTTAAGCATTTCAAGCACTATCATTCCTCTGTGGAAGTGACTGCAGTTCACACTAGGGCGCAGATTTCTCAGTCGACCCACTCTAAAACTGTATCGCCCGATGAAAGGGCCATATTTCTTAACGATTCTATTCCTTGCTCCCCCACTTTCTCTTATACTCCATTAGCAGATATGCCGCCCTGGTAGCTGATGGCTAGGAAACAATGTCTACCGCTGGCTCCGGTGTTAAGAAGACGCTGAGCGGCGACAAAGAGAAAAATAATAAATAAAAAAAGAGGAATGGTTACGTGATACGTTCCCACATTTGCATGCGGAATAAGCTCGTTGCACACGGCATTAACGTCGGCCCTTCCTCTGGACAGATCACCACTGCATTTTGAGCATGCAGAAGCCCACACTTGTGCTCTGTTCTCGCTAGCTCTACACGGTCCTGGCGTGCTCGCCGTCTTTGCTACTGCATCCAGAGTGGAGCGCGCTGCGGGGCCTCCCGCTATTTAAATATGTCCATTAGGAGGTCGCTTTCCGTCCCCTTGGCCCGCGCTCCGGCCCTCGCCCCCGCTCGCTTTCGAGGCACGTTGAAAGTTCTTATCCCCCTTTGTTCCCACAGCAAAGAATCGTCCGCGAGCCTGTAAAAGGGCTCGCCCTGCACAACGGAAGTTTGCGAGAGTGAATCAACGAGGCATAATCGAGACAAGAACTGGCAGCTCTTGAACAAAAAGGAAGGAAAAAAAATACGGAGCCCATTTCTCTTCGCTCCCTTTTTGTGCCTCTGCTCCCCCCCCCCTTTTTTTTTTTTACCCAACCGGGGAGACGGCTAAGTCGCGCTTTACGCTGTTTGAGATATTTACTGCAGACTTTAGAAAGCAGGAGCAGCGAACGCTAAGAGCTCCACAAGTCGCAGAATCATTGGACATAAACTGCCTCGGACGGTAAAAGTGAAGTCGCTTTAGAACGACAGAGATTTTCCATAAATATGCGTGCGCGGAAACCCTGTCTCCCAGGAGCACGCACGAAGAGTGCCGTTCAACGCCTGAACGGCTCGTCGGCCAATCCGAGCAGAGCGGTCAAAGGAGCCGATAAAAAGCTCCGGAGGTCGATATATGCGGCGCCGCAAGGGCCGGCGAGATTCGACTACACTGCCTGCCAGTTTAACACGCACCGTGCGCAGCTTCTGTGCGATCGGTTTTCGGTGAAGCGCATTAAAACTAAGGACAGCCTCCGAGCAGCACGAGAGGTCACCTCGGCGCTCTTTTTCATGGCGACACCCGTAAAGCCTTTCGCAATTGTCATTTCGGGAAACGCTTCGTATTAAAACGTGAAAACAGAAGCAAGGAAGCGATGTGGGCTAGTTGGTTGTACATTTGGTGGGAAAAAAAAAGAGATCGCATAATTTCACAGATTTATGCGATAGCTCTCTCAGAGGTCATGACCTATACCTTTTTTTTGCATCTGTCCGGAAAAAAATCTGTAACGGTACGCAACGAAAATTCATCAGCATGTCTTGTTTTGGATCGACGCGAAGTGAACGCAACTACCTATACCAGAGATTTAAAGTGGAGCTTTACGGTCACTGATGAAGCAGTGGTGCCTCTCGTGTTAGCGCACTGTGTGTCCTTTTCTCTATTACTGCCTTCCCCGTTCCCTATAGTCCCTATTCTGTGGTATACAGCCATGGACAAAAGTTTGCGGGATCCGGGTTCGCGGGAAAAAGAAAATTGCTTGTGTGTGGTCGGGTAAAGCAGTTCAATAAAAGGGACATACGTGCTTCATCCTCTCGAGAAATATGGGCTGAGTGGCACGAATCCGTATCCTGCAAACTTTTGCCCATGACCATTCTTGCAGGCTAGTTAGTACATATGTGACCGAATTTCTGGCGCATAAACACGAGGACAAAGAAACGAAGTGGACAGGACACAGCGCATGACTGTGTGTAGTACTAAATTCTGCACCTACTTAGTCATTTTACCTGCAACATCATCTTGTAATTTTGTGCTCTGTGCCCCTGTCAGTATATGTGCCGTGGTCATCGGCATCACGTTGTTTTATTTTAGTTGACCTCTACACGCCAGTTACAGCTTTTTGGACTAAATAGCTACGTTATCAGTTAACCGGATGTCACCTGGCGCAGTTGCACTACGAAATTAAGTTGGACAGTGCAGATTTCTCACGCTGGCCCGGAAGTCACATATCAGTAACAAGCAATGAGCGTGCAGGTTTATCAAGGATTATTAATCGGTTAACAAAAGATAATACGGATGAAATTCATTTACTACCTAAAGGCAGACAGCGAAATGAGTCAGAGTCTCGGGTGAGAGCGCTTTTATTTGATGTTCAGGCTGGTACCTATAAATTGCAAGAGTACAATGTTCTTCGTTGGGGCGCAGCTGTGGTTTCGACTACCAGCCTAAAGTCGAAACTACAAAATGCTGCCCTTTGTCGCAGCTTCTACGCACTTTTAGCCTGCACGAGCAAAAGCTCATGCATTTAATAACAAAATAGCTGGGTTAACTTCTTTGTAGTGGGATAGAAGTAGAGAACTTTAATTTTGTGCCGCAGCTCCGGGTCGCCTACTCAGGTTGCTGGATTGAGGCTGTAGCGGCGCGGTGTGGTTAACTCTGGACAAAAGCATTTTTCAGCGAGAAACAGTTTACGAACGCAATTTTTTCTTATAACGTAAAATTTAAGTAGAATAATCAATATACCCGATGATCATCCTACGCCAGTCTCTTTTTTTTTTTTGCCATTAACGTTGTTGCTATCGTCAGACACGTTCTGTGTTGGTTTTCTATGCCAGGCTTAACTGCTCGTTGCGACTGATGGAAACACGTTAAAAGAAAGATTTTGTTACGTATAAGAAGAATGGATCATTACTTTCAATATTTTCTTAATTGTATATTAAAATTTTTAAATATTCACAGTTTTTGTCTGAGAACGTCGGACATGCCCAAGCGTAGCTGACGTGGAGGCCTGAGAGCGACAACGGATGTCTCTTCGTCAACTGGAATTTCAAGATGCTCGAATGCCCACATCCACTGCGTCGCCGCTCCGCGCCCACTCCGGTGACAGGCAAACAGATGGTAATGTGTTTTTCAACGATGTGCTGCCGAGAGCGGATGCACCAAAACCGCCCGAGAGCCAGTGTTATTGTGTGTTCCACAGACAGACGTGTACTCCAGTGCTGGCCAGTACCGAGCAAGTGTGGCACCGAAGCATTGAGTTTCGCATAGCTCCGGATTTTTGAGGAGCCGGGCATAAACCCTGGCGCAAAACCACCATGAACCAAACAAAGAAATGGTAGGGTTTGAACGTAGTTAAACCGAGTAAGAAGCGCGAAAGCTCATGCGCGCAGATGGAAGCTGACAGAGAGGGCGACGATGTGCAATGCACAGCGCGAGAGTGTGTTGCAATGTAACACGAGGCGGGATCGGCTGCGGCGATAGCATAATGCCCTCGTGCAGTGGCCAGCGAAGCACCGCGCCACCGCAGGTACGAAGCACTGCCGCGGCAATATTTATTTTATTTATGCAGGTTGGGCAAGGTCAGCCTCAAGGTAATGCCATCCACAACGTTTTTGGTTAGGTTTGAACGCGTTAAGCAGTGCTTTTGCGCTAAAAAAATCATTACGCTCAAGATCACAAAGAAGGATGTTGCCTCCAGGTATGTTTGTTCCTTTGGTTCATTGCCTGACCTCGCGAATGGACGGTTAAGTCGCCCGTTGGCCATCATGGCAACTGATCAGCAACTGATCCGGCAACATTGAACGTTTGCGGGCTCCGTACGCGACAAAATCACGTGCAACCCCACCTTCTTCTTTCGAGCAGCCGCCTATAGACATTGTCGCTACTTGTTCTTCCACGTGATTTAAATGTTCTTTTTTTCATTTCAGCTGAACTCAATTTGTACCGTGGAAACAAGATTTTTTTTTCGCGTTACTAAGTGCGAAGTGGAGGCCAAGCGGTGCATGGAATGCGTTTCATGTTTCACATTTCCGGCTTCCCCGATGTGCTTGGATGTGTGTGGACGGAACGCATGTGGAAACGATGTACCCCGACAATAAGATAGGGCCAAGCTTTGTCGACAGGCATGACAAAAAATTTATAGTGTGCAGGTTATTTATGACAGCGACCGTAAATTCATTGATGCTTTGCTTGGCCACAGAAGAAAATTAAATTACGGCAGAGTGTTCAAGGTGGTCATTTATCGCAGATGACTTGGCGTGGATCTGTGTAGGAAAATATGTACTAGGGGTCGCGGAATACCACATCAGAGAGTATCTATTCACTCCATACAGTGATTACGGCAGTTTCGCGCCCGAACAGACCAACAACAACTGGAGACTCAACCAAACACGCGTTCGCACAGAAAATGCATTTGACCTATTGAAGGGCCGGTTCGATCAGGCAGCTTCATTGCCCCGAGTTTCAGACAGTGAAGAAGGCAACATTGTTTTGTACATGTGCGTTGCGTACTACACAATCTATGTATGTATTGAAGCAGGTGACACAGACATTGACGATGACAGTGACAGCACAAGAAGCGTGAATCAGCCCTGTTCCAGCAAAGCAGTGGCACCAGACTGCACGAGTAAAGATAGGTTGCTGCGGCAGTTAGGAGAAAACAAGCGCAATGAGTCTGCACACTACCTTTTTTTCGCTCATGTAGCCAGCATGCCTTATTTTTTCTATGAAACGTGTTGCTCTAACGTACGTGCAATAAAATTCATAGCTCTCCCGTACTTTTACGTCTGTGTGCTGAAAAGCTACCAGAATGCAGCTACAGAGAACCACATACAAGCGTTCATTTCAAAACATATTACATTATATACAAACACAAAAACATTCGCCTCGCAACAGCAAGAAGGGTTGCGTAACAGAAAAGAACCGTAAAGAAAATTAAAAAAAAAACGTATCAATATATAGTATGCATGTCAGTATATGCAAACCGAAACGTTAGTTTTAACTGGTCCCGACTTATTCGTTTGGTTCAACTGCACCCGTCGGAAGCTTGAGCAGGAGTGCCATTTGTCTTTATGGCCGCGCTCCCATTGTGCCTCTCTGTGCATGAAGATTTTCCACATCATTTCGGCCACAGACTCTGCCTAGCGCCTCTTGGTGGCCGATGCTTCCGACGGCTCGTTGTCACTGCGCCGGGTGGATGCCTTGTGTTCCGTACGGCCCGGTGACCTCACTTGCGATACTGTCGTCAATTGTAGCGACTGTTCGGAACTCCACACCGTAGGGCGCAGGAGCAGCTCCTCGGGAGCTGTTGCGACCTTCGCCTTCTCGTCATCGTTTTGAACCGGTTTTGATCTCTTTTTGTGAACGAGTTGACTATGAATATCTGCAGATATCGCTGCCGACATTGCTTTCTTGTTTTGGAACCGCATAATGGGCCCTATCTGCTTCAGATAAGTCTCGCACTTGTCGCTTAGCCTCTCCCTCATTCAACTCGCTTTGGGTCGCTAAGGGAAGAACAAGGGCTGTCAGACGTTCCGAGGGAATTGCTCTGCTTCTCACCATCTGCAGACAGGAAATGACTGCCAACACTGAGGAAATTTTAAAAACTGCATCAACTATAACATATACGACGCAAAGTCTAGCTAGACGGATACAGTTAGCGTCCACGGCATCGCATTGCAGATTTTCTTGTGCATTCAATTAATAAAAGATCAAATACCCACCACATACTGCCGACAGCTTTACTGCAGCAGAGAGAGCTCCTGAAGGTCCCTCGCACGATCAAGGGGAGAGCTCAAGGCTTGGAGCTTTGCCGGATCTATTTAGGAAAAAAAATGTTCAAACTCTTTGTTTTTGCCCAGCTGCAATCCCAGCAGCCGCTAATTCATCACCTCGGCTACGTCGAATTTTCGAAGCCTGCACTCGGACACGCGCGCACGTAGCACCCACGGTAATCCGGATAATTGCTGGGCGTTTTGTTTTAAATCGTCAGGTTGCTTATAAATAACTCGTTTGAGCACCAGCATTTTAAAACATCGCAGGGGAAAAATAGCATAACAAGAAGGCCTACTAAATCAGCGAGATCGAATAACGACATAAAGCGACAAAAAAAAAAAACGTCTGCAATTTATTTAGAATGAAATTCCTTTTTTAGAACTTATAAGGCTCGGAAACTGCGATTGCAGTCAATTCAGAATATTTGTCTGGAGCAAAGTGAAAGCGCGAGACGCCCGTCTTGCAATTGCTGCAGCGCATTAGGGCATTACATAGTGCAGCCATACAATCTAGATCATTTTCCTTACTTCATACAGACGTACTGTCATAATCTGGATAAGCCTTTTTATAGTTAATTTCCGTTATCTTGCGACCACAAGCTGCGTAGGTCGGTCCGGAATTCGATCCTGACGACCTAGGGCATACTGCGAATTAGATTCATCAGAAAACGACTCACCAGCCATCAGAGCTCCTAAAAGCTTCTGTCACTTAGTAAGACGTTCATAACGATGTCTACGGTTACCGCGGACATTTCAGACGAATAATTAGCCTCGTGCTGCCATAGCGCAAAGAAACCAAACGGCGGCATTAGAAATTCCAGGCCAAACGCGACCTCTGCACGCAAGGTGGCGCTAGGAGCAGGCGCGATGCAGTTAGTGGTAGATAGTGCTCCGGCTTGGAGGGTCCGTCAGCGCCACAGTGGTTTTGGGGCAATTCTGGTGCGAGTTTAACGAAGAGTCTATTAGAAATGCTCAGACGACCTGCATAAAGAACGGCAAAATAGGTGACGGCGTCACGGCAGCGCTGCCGTGCCGACTCCTATACATCTCACAAGTTCTATGCAGTGCTATGGAAGCTAGAGACCTCGTGAGCCAATCAGGAGATTTCGTTACACGTGTTCCGCCTTCCCTCATCGTCTGCTTGTCATCTGCTCGCGGCGTATGCAGATACGTTTGGGAAATATTATAACTAGACGCTGTCCACGTGACAGATAATGAAGGAACATTAGGCAATTTTAGAATAACGTACGCACGCTTATGTACGCTAATCCCAAACATAATGTGGAACGTTACGCTCTTTGTGACATATACAAACTTCATCCTTGTGGCACCATATGGCTTTAGAACGGAAACCATTTCTGTCAACAAACCGACATTCTTCTTTAGGCTCAGGAGAGGTAGAATCGTCACTCGAAATAAGAAATAAAGCAAAATTTTTGCTCATGGATTCTGCTGTAGGTAAGATGACAGAAACGAGTGCCCGATGCCCCTTTCATGACCAGTGAACCTACTGAAAAACCTGGTAACAACGACGAATTCTCTCCGAAGCGAGGGGACGTCCTGCTCCGAGGCGCGCCACCATGCTGGAAAAGCTGTTTCAACGTGCGGGATAGTCACGCACGCATAAATCAATAAATAGCGTACGTACTGACGTTATGGCCCGATTTGAAACAGCGTTTGGTGCATACGTACTTTAAAGCACGATATCCCATATACCGATCGGCCCATTTTATACTACCAGCGTCACAACATCGCTTTTTCACTCATCGCAGCCTTGTTTGTGCTGCAAGAAAAAACTCAGATGGAGTATTGTGTCCAGTATGGGAAATGAGTATTGGCATGTGGAGTTCAACTTGGGGAAGCAGCACGTGGGCTACGAGAGACGCCGCATTGAAGGGCTCGGGGTTTATTTCGACCCCCTAGGATTCTTTAGCGTACACTCACATCACACCCCGCAGACGGGTGAAGGACTTGGCCTCCATTAAAATGCGGCAGCCGCAGTCGGAATTCGATCCCGCGACCTTGAGATGAGCGGCCGACAGCCGCAGCCACAGCGACGGGTTCAGTACGGGCAATGCATTGCGGTCGGGAAGGGGGGAAAAGGACCCACTTTGTCTTTTTGAGTCTGTATCTTTTTGTCCCTGATCTTTTAGTTTCTGTACGTGTAAAACTAAAAATAAATTGAAATGAATTGAAAATCAAATACATTGCAAAAGACGCCCGAAACAACTTTGTTGGCTATTTTTGTATATCTACGCCCCAAAATATTCCATACAGGATTCAATGTTTAATACGTTCAAACGCTGAAGTGATGACGTGACTTTGCCACAAAAGTTGTGTGCTGAAATGTGTCCTGTTAACGCATTTAGAACTAATTAGTATGAAACATGAGTTTACAGTTTTCTAGGTTTGGGTATTGTACTAGCTTGACTATTCTGGAGAAGTTTTTGTTTCAGCTGTCGTTGATATATCTATAGTTTAACATTTAGAAGCTGCACATAGGCTATGGGGACTCCGTAGTACAAGGCTTCGCATTAATTTACGCTACCTAATGCTGTTTGATGCGCATTGATAGCGCACAGTACACGAGATGTTTCGCATATCTCCAACCCTCTCAAATTTGGCCGCGTTGGCAGGGATTAAATTGCGTGATCTCGGGCGCAGCTGCCGAACATCATTGCTATTGGCCTTCCGCGGCGTGTAGCTAGGGAAGTGCAGCTTGCTGATGGCAGCAATACTGTTTCCACTTTGTAACAGGCATGATTACATTTCGCACTTCCAAGCTCTTTTAATATCTTCACAGTAGTATCTTTATTATCATCTAGGTTCGCGCTGTTATCGCCTTTCCTTATGCTGTCCTTCATGTCTCAGCGCACTTCCGTTAAGGGGCATTTGCTGCCCAAGCCCTGGGGCAGATTTCCATCATTAAAAATATGAACTGCTTATGGCTGGCAACGGAAACAAATTCCCACTTCAAAACACGTGAACCTCTAGCAGTTGCGAGGACTTTAACCGAGCTTTCAAGCCCCTCTATTTGCTAACCTCATCACCTCCGCTGCCGCGTTTGAAACCTTCCTCCCATTGCAAACTGCATCAGGTTACAATGATTTGCAGTGGGAATATACCCCCTTGCCAAGAGTAAGCGTTCCATATATCTAGCGGAAGAAATTTACTCCGAAATTTCGGCAGCATAGCCTGCTCCTAAAAGGGAGTGCGCTGGATGACAGCTTACTCTCTTTTTACTCCCTTATAAGCTTGTTCGTGTTTAGAAAGTAGTGGTGTGGGAGAGGCTCTTTTTCTTACCCATTTAAACGCCTCAAACTACAACCTGTCATTAATGTCACCATCTTTTACTTCCTGAATATATACTTTTGTACTTCATGCCACAATGTTTTTTTTAAGGAAACAGCTATTGTGAAAATGTGTGCGCAAATGTTGCGGTAGAACACGCTATACTCCGCCGAGGCACACAAAAGTGCTCAATCTGCTGGTGCTTAGCGACCACGCTATGTTGAGTTCAAATTAAAACACGGTCGCTGTCTTGTGTGTTCGTCACATCAGGCAAGACCCGGCAGATGGCGCACACATATGCTCTAGTCTTTTGTGACAGCATGGCTTGGCTGAGGAGCTTGCAGATCTACGTCGAGTCTGCGCGGAAATGAGCAAAGAAATCGATCCAGTATTGATCAATGACAGACCGCGCGTTTCATTGACAAACTGATCAATCTATCGATTAATCGATGCAATTTGCGAATAATAGCGCGTTTTGTTGCAGTGTTGCGCATTCCTTATGCCCGTATAAATTTCACGACTGGCTACATCAAACGTGCGCACCGTTTCGTTCTCAAGGGACGCGTACCAATTTCTGTTATGAATGGCACCCAAACTTTTGCGGTCTCATTTTGAAGACAGAGAGGCCGAAAAGACATTTGTTGGATGCACAAAAACCTGAAGGCGAACCGAAGCGGAAACATTTGAGAACACGTTCGGAAATTGTCTAAGGCGGTGCACAGAACGCGGGTGTTCAATACCTGCCCTGTTGTCCAGACGTTACCAAATATTGCAGCAAGTACAAGCTGCAATATATGTTTAACCATGGACCTTTGCACGCGGGTGTGTCACGTCGAAAGCGTACCGGACATGAGCGTAGCGGTCCCGTCAACCAAAAGCGAATCATTGCAACAGCGCGAACCCCATGCAGGTATGAAAATGTGTGGTGTGCTATTCCATCCCGTCAGCTCCCAACTGTGTTGGGGTGCACTCAGCGGCTAACGAAGGGATGGAAGAGAGAAAAACAGCAAGTGAAAACTAAAGCGCGTACAGAGCGTCCCTGAAAGGCCGTAACGAAGCGTGGACACGCGCAGCCCACATATATGCGGCGGGACGGAAGCAGCGAGTCGCGACCGCGCGCGCCGACGTGCGAACCGGCCACGAGCCGGAAAGTGATGGATTGGGCGCGAGGAACGAAGAGAAAGCGGCGGGTAACGAAGCAGAGGCAGAACAGAGGGAAATACGAAGCGGGATTGGCGATATAATGCGCGGGCCACGGTGGGACAGGGCTCGCTAAATCAAGGCAAAATAGAGAGATGAACAAAAACGGCAGTGAAGAGAAGCGAACGCGGCGAGCAAAGGCAGATATGCCAATTGCGGCCGAATAAAAGCGGAGTAGGCGGAGCGCGTAAAATTGAATCCACTTCCCGGATTCAGCGGGCGACAATGGCGACACCCGATCACTTAATGGTCCTGCGCGGCTCGCGCTTCATCGGGAGCGGCGCGGTTGGGGAGAAAGAAGGAATGGGGGGGGGGGGGGGGGAGTATCTGGGGACGTGGGGACGAATTGGAGGAGATGAAAGCGGACGGGAAATGTATACGAGGCACGCACTGCTACCCTCCACAGGGGAAGAAAAAGAAATGTGTCAGGCTAAACAATGACGAGACCATCCAAAGTGGGTGAAGAGTGACACTGACTGAATGAGTGTGAAGGCAGGTGGGCAGGAGAGGAGGCGTGAGCACGGAAGCAGAGCGAATTGTCTGAAGTCTTCTAGGGGTGCAAAGCTTGGAAATTAAAGCAAACCCCAGTAACAACACATGTAAGACTCTCCCGAAAAAATAAAAGTACGGTATAAAAAGCAGATGGCGCACGAGAAAAGTAGCTACGTAACACGGGATATGGAAAAGAAAGGCGACTGCTGTTATTGCGTGGACAAAGGATAAGAAAAAGGTGGTAACAAGCCAACGATACAAGGCGCTGCTGCGTGTCCGCAGAAAAGCGCCTTTCTCCCCCCTCATTGGGAAGAGAATGGCGATAAATGGAAGGGAATGGGAAAATGGCACTCGACACGCAGCCGTGCAAACAGGGCCGAGGGAGGCACGAGGCTCGCGATAACGGAGAAAGAAAACTGGCCCATCATGGGAGCGTGGGCGCGCAAGGGGGAACAGCCGGGATTCGCCCTAAGAGGCACCTGGAAAAACTAACGCAATCACCGAGCCCCACAAATGAACGTCGATGCGTGTGTCCGGCAAGGCAAGCGCTGCGTACACCCAGCTCGCCGAGGCGACCGGGGAAAAAGGGGGATAGGAGGGTGTATGTGGGGAGGTCGTCCGCAGACGACGCCAGCCGGCTGCCCTGCACGTCGCTCGCGCGTACAACACAACTGCGGTCTGGTGAGAGAGGGAGTGACGGTCCGAAAGTGGATTACTCCCGCTGCGGCCACCTTAATCGCGTCAGCAGCGCTGCCATCCCTCTGCACCGTACTCATCGCAGCACGGCGCTGCATCGGTTGCGGCGGCGTCCTGAGCTCGACTACGATGCCCCTGTGGCGAGTCGGCACGAATGACTTCGGGCAGGTGCGTGCGTGTGCGCAGGGGTTCGCGCACAAGCCGCCGAACGGAGTGGCGGATCGACCTTTCTAACTGCATCTTAGAATGCCGCCTCACAGATGGAGCGAAATGCTTCCCGTTTTCTTTTCATTTTAAGAAAAATTAATAAGTATGTGTTCCTATTGCGCTGGATGGCCCACTGCCAAAGACATTCGCGGCGTACATATGCTTCAACTTAAAAAAAAAGCAGGCAACAAGCACTCACACATCAGAGAGTTATAGCATATCGTTACCGTGTTTACGTTACCGTGTTACCGGACGCCGGACTTTCCGGTTAGCGCGGCGCACGCCAGAAGACGTTTTCGAGTACCGTCTCTCCCGTAACAAGTTACTGTGAGGCTTAAACGAGTGATGATGATGGCAGATGCCTAGCTTTTAATGAAAAAAAAATACGGATGCACTGCAATCATTTCAGTGAAGTGAGATGCTACACTTTAATAATCTTTTTCTCTGCATATAAAGACGTACCGACTACACTTCAGCGAACAGGGGACTCAGCGGCCTTTAAAATGTGCCCGTGAAGCCAGACACCTTTGCCTACTCTGGCCAGTAGACAATTTCACCACGTAGACCTCAGTATGCTTGCATACGCAGCGCACGTTGCGCTGCGAGCGCTGTAAAGAAGCGCAACTACGACACCTGTTTGCCGTGCCGCATCGTGGCTTCTTTACATGTGTTTAGATGTAAACAGAGTGGCACCATCTAGTGGCATTGAGTTAAAGCGCGCCAACTCCGAGCTGGAGAAACTTTTTATTTTCTGAAATTACTGATGAATATAGTAAGGAAATTACCAGACTTTTTTTTCAAGAAAAAAAAAACAACTGAACAGCTGCAGTGTAGTCATTGCTATTTGGCTATGTACACGACATATAGCTAGGCTTAACTGCTCAAAAATCGGCAGATAAACTCAAGAACATGGCCTGGTTATTAGTTCAACCTCGACGTATGAGTGAGAGTTTGCAAATTAAAAGCGAATGCCGTCATTTATAGCGAGAAATGGCGCTGAAGAACGCAGCGGCGGTGCTGTATTTGGTCCGAAGCGGCCCTGCAGTGCGCCGCCGTGTTTGTTTACGAGCGAACGCTAACTCTCCGCTACGCTAAAAGACATTCCGTAAAGTGCTAGCGGACCGGTAAGCGCCGGCGCATGCGCAGATGTCGCTAGCCGGGCCCGGTAAACGGTAACGTAAACATGGTAACGATATGCTATAACTCTCTAAATAGAAAGTTATAGCATATCGTTTACGTGTTTACGTTACTGTTTACCGAGCACTGCAATCGTGGCGCCCAAGCGGACTTCTCACGTGGTATTTTTAGTGTTTCGCGGGCATCTGCAGATAGCGAAAAAAAGCAGATACATAATAGATGATAAGTTAAAAACTGTTCAGTGGGACGTTTCGCGGACCGACCTACAACTTTCTCATTGGTCTTTTTCGCCTATCTTCGTTGCTTGCGACGTTGGTTAATTAATCACGACTGATCATGCAGTTAGGTCCAATACAAAAATAGTGTGACTTGCTCCACACAAAAGCCAGCAACATGCATTTGGTCGCCTCGTATTAGTGTGCCGCGGCATATTTTTAAACCCTGGCTTAAATTAGCTGGGACACCCTGTATAGAATATGGTCCCAGTTGGAAGTTATGTATCTGCTTTCCCCCCGTTGGCTCTTGAATGCTTGCAAAGCGTGCCTCTGAACCGAGCAGAGTACATTGTGACGATGTGCTATCTACTCGACATTGAGGTTGATGCCGAAAGCGCAACCAACTGTAGGTATAAGACTGCCTGTTGAACAAGTCGACTGTGTGACAGTTCAGTTTATTAGCTTAGCTAATGCTGGCGATTTTCCCGACTCCTAGAGGGGGCACCTCAAGGAATCCTTATGGCTTCTTTGCAGAGAACTGTTTCTGTGGGCAGCCTAGGTAGAGTCACGTTTCTTTGTCGACAGTGGCCACTTCGTGTGAGCAAATCTGCCGTTTCTCAAGGGTGCAAATAATAAACGAAAGGCAAGGAAGAAATCGCTGTCTGGCGATTGAAAACGGCCACTGGGTTAGCAGAACGTAGAACTTGAAATCAGCAGCACTAATCATAAGGACTTTTGTACGACCAGGTAATGACAATTATGAGAGCGCAATTTTCTGCATATAGCGTTACAGGTATAGGAAGACCCAGCAATTGTCATGCGCTTTGGAGAGAAAAATAGCTAGAAAAGTTTGCCAGTCACTGTCGCTTGAGCTTTACCATATAGAGCTGCGCGCTTCTTGGTCATAAATTTTTTAAAATCATGTCCAACATTAAATAAATAAACAAATATATATATATTATATATATATATAATATATATAAAATCACCAAAAATTGAAGAAGCATAACAGGATTTAATTCACGACGTTTCGGCTGGAGGACCAGCCTTTTTCGAGTGAGGCTCGAAAAAGTGAGGCTCGAAAAAGGCTGGTCCTCCAGCCGAAACGTCGTGAATTAAATCCTGTTATGTTTCTTCAATTTTTGGTGATTTTATATTATATTGACCAATTCAGCTGCCAGAAATCACTTTTGGTATATATATATATATATATATATATATATATATATATATATATATATATATATATATATATATATATATATATATATATATATACACACATTTCTAGTCATGCGTACAGGTGGAACGCAAGAATAATCAGGCCGCCTCTGTCACACGATGTTTTCTCGTAGCAATTGACCGTGCCTTGCATTCTAAGTTTGTTTGTACAAGCAGTGGATGGAAGACATGAAATTAATGATGGCAACTGTGATATAATTCCATTCGTTCGATTGAATTCGTCTGTTGCCATCCGCCCACCCGATTTGCTGATTCGAGTGACAGCGGGGGCACGGGGGTCATAACGAAAAAGAATCAGATTGAAGTGTGATCTGAGTGAAATCATCCTGTCAGCCTCCCCCTCGCCCCCTCTTTTTATCTGGATAGCAGAGCATGATGCCGCTATACACGCATGCCGTCCTAAGGCCTATCCCTACAGAGGCAGACAGGCACAAAAGTTTCCCCGCTTGAAATGTGGCCGTTAGTCATGTATTTGCAAGCACATCATGTTTTTGGAAATAGACTCGGTGCCTGATAAAAACTGCGCAGCCATTGTTCTTCAAGCGTTCCAATACAGCGGGAAAGTTTCCTGCTTCCATTCTCGCTATGTACTGATCGCACCAGAAAATTCACGCAATGATGTTTAGCGGCTGTCCTGTCACGTTAACTTGCAAATATTTATGTTTGGTTTTGTTGTATGTTTTTCACGACCCACAGCGACTCATGGTATGAGGGACGCCGTAGCAGAGAGGTCCGGATAATTTCGATCACCTGGATTTTTTTAACGTGCACTGACATCGCACAGTACATGGGCGTCTAGCATTTTGCCTCCACCGAAATGCGACGGCCGCGGCCAGGATCGAGCCCACATTTTTCGGATCAGCAGCCTATCGAGCGCCAGCAACAATCCATGTGACAGCGCTCCGAAGATATGGTTTCACAGGGAAACTCTGACAACAACGTCTCAGTGTGCCACCAAAGCACTCGCACCGGAGCAAACGCCATGGTT